>NW_015546123.1:1266387-1272303 GCF_001515605.1 Sinocyclocheilus anshuiensis | reverse complement strand
CACTAGTACCTAAAGAATAAGCACTAGTACCTAAAGAATAAGCACTAGTAGTTAATGAATAAGTACTAGTACTTAATGGAAAAGATACTAGTATCTAAAAAATAAGTACTAGTAATGTTAAATTAGCTACTAGTGCTGTTTATAGATTAAATGTTAAAACGGCTTTCCATACACTATTATAAAACGGTTCGTTCCAGTCCTTTATTCTGATTGGTCAACATCTGTTATATTTACGACATAACGCTCCTCAATAAACGAGTGATTCAATTTTGTGAACGGTCGTAAGAAATGTTCTGGATGTCATCACTGCCTCCCAGAGGAACATGTGCTCATGCTCCGCCCCTGGACCACCTCGACACGGATCGTCATCACACCGTGGCCATACCAGTTCACCAGCGGCGGCGAACGGTGAGAAACCACGACAATGATGCCCTAGCCGCACATTTCCAACGCCGATCCACGACCGCGAATTTCATCTAGGTTCGCCTACAGGGATCGGCTAAGCAAAGCATCCAGGAAAGGACCGACAACTATCCGGGCTTCCTGTCCGATTCATGCCACGATTTGAGGATGCGAGAGAAACGCACGTACATGGAGTCGGGGGTCATCTTGGCATGGAATAGCAGGAAAGACTTTCCTTTGGGATTATGTAACCACGAGCAGCGAGATGTGAGGACGAGCACTACCCTCGCTAAAGTGCATCAGTGCCCCCGGAAGCCTCGGTTTCTCCTCCTGATCTCCGCGATCGCTTACTATTTACATGCTGCCAATACGGCACATTCATAGGCGAGTAAGTTACTTCATTATATGCATAAAGATATTACAGACATTTTATTTTTTGATCCGTATGACACTACAACACATACGGTTTGCTTGAACACTTATTTAAGAATTTAACTGGTTTTGTATAACTGACTTTATAACTGATAATATCTTCTCATGTAATTTGTGCATATTTCACGTAATAAATACAAACATATCTTATGTCCGGGATTCGGTATTATATTGAGCAAAGACTCGTAAAGTGTCACTGATGCATCCCGCACGTACCCGCGTACTTCTCGAGCTGTGGCGTCGCTGCTTGCCCGCACGAGGCGCCGGTTTCCCGGTTACAGTGTCATCCCCGCCCGCGCGCAAGGTCAACTGAGCCAAGAGTTATAAACACGAAAAATCTGTTTTTTCCCCCTGCAATATTCTAGTCTTTCTGTTAACAATAAACCATTATTGGCCGTTTTATGTTCAAGAGGTATTTCATTAATAACAGAGTATTGCATCAAGTAAATTGTCAAAAAATGCAGTGTGCGTTATTAAAACTAATGTCAGTAACAAGTGTTCGCATATTTACTTTAATAATTAGTGTGAAGCCCACTCTAACTGATTAAATAAATTAGTGTAAAATAGGTTGCTTGTAGCGCACCGACCGTTAGTCTGTTTCCAACCCCGGTAATGGCATCTTTATTCCGGCAGGAGTCACCACGCAGCTTCCGCTGGCAAGAATGCCTCAGCTAGCGAGCAAGCTACTGGCGAAAGCACGAGGAATATCGCTTACGCCGATTAGATTTAAGTGATGTCTTAATACGTATCAAATACCTCGTTGCCACAATTCAAGTGGAGATGCATGCACATTTCGATTTTTTGCAGGGATTGTGACAATATTATAAAACGCATTATTTCACTAAAAATCAATTCAGTCATGAATATAAATCGTTAAATGTTTAATTTGTGTCATATATTCAGTCTTAGTATAATAATGCCATGTTTTGGTGAATCAGAATCCTAAACACAGGTATGAGCGGCCGCTTGTGCCTTCCCTCGCCCCAGAGCCCTCACTGCAGAGCCGCCATGAATGTTACAAAGACTCGGGGACCAGCAAATTGAAAAACGCTCTAAACGGGCTCAAAAATCATCAAATCGCTTACCTTTTTTCAATATTCCGTCACGGATGTGCTTATTAACTAGCGACGTGTTCGTGTTAATTGGTTTTATTGTATTTAAGTATCTGTTTTTTAGCCGTAAACCCCGGGGAGTCAGGTCGAAACGAATCCGACAAAAGGAGCGTCTGGTTCGGTATGAAACTCCGCCCAGCGCCGCAGGGGGAGGAACTCCGAGGGAAAACATGCGAGAAAAAAAGGCGTAGGCTAAAACTTAAAAACAATATTTATTTTTAAACATCATAATATATTTCCGAATGATATTGATTAAATGTTTATTCATTTTGCAACATTTTAAAGCGCTATTTTCTCAAGCCAAGCTGACTTAAACCGAAGTAGCAAATTACCGTGCATGCATCTAACAATAAAAAAACAAGGTAATTTTAGTTTACAATTGCTAGAGAGTTATCTTAAAGGCTGAGCATTTAACAGGACAAAAATATCTACTGGTTTCCACGCAAAAGAGCAGGACTATTTGCCAACCCTGCCCGGACTTCAAGTGCTAAACCGATTAGTTTGGGTGCCCACGTTCATTCTGCTGCCGCTGAGACTCACACGGCCTCCGCGCTCCAAAAACCTCGCCTCTGCAGTCCAAAAACAGTCGGTTCTAATTAGTGTGTAGAGTTTATCTTCATTTTGACGTTAAACTGATGTGTTGGCAGAGACGTAGACTGATGGCTGCTTGTGCTTAAAGTTCCCACATCGCTTGAACTGAGCGTAAACATCACCGTTTCCTCTGAGCCTGAGTAAAAGTGCCATTGACTGTATCTCGCCTTCTCATGCTCTCTGATTGTACACAATCGTCACGAGATTTCTTTATGTGAAACTGACCAATGGCACGGGGAAAGGAGGAGACAGCTGTGACTGACTCAACCCTCTCAGTTTGACCAGGCCTGAGAGAGATGCTTCACACAGATCACTGGGCTGACTGAGAAAACAAGTCTATTATTGAGGAGTATTTATTTAGGCAGCATTGTGTCATCGTAATGTGTATTGAGCTGGATGTTTCATGAATGTGATCATTTCTCTCAGGATTCCTACGGTCAAGGAAAACCTGGGGGAAAAAAAACAATTAAAATTAATCAAATTTATATGGTAATCAAGGTACAATTTTACAAGGTACATAATATACATTTGTCAAGTTATGTTGAGCTTCTAACTATTTCACCAACTAGACAATGTTCTTATTTAAATTAAAACTTTAACTTTTTGAAATTTATAGTGATGTATGATTTGAGAGTGAATTGTTCTTTTGAGTCAGTTCTTTTTAGTGGATCAGCAAAGCGGTGAACAAGTGTTTTTGTTTTTTTGATTGTTAGTTGTATTTTGTTACTTACTTGATTGTTACTTGAGTCAGTCTTACTGGTATAAAACTAAACGCTAAAATTAAACAAAAAATGTATGCCTGTATGAAAATCATGAAAAGTTACTATAATATTTGAGATTCAGTTTGTGTAAACTGTTTGTTCAGGTTATGTATTTGAGAATTACCTAATCTTTTCCACTCCTTGTGGAAAAGAAAAATCATACATTTGTCATGAGTCATACATTTCCAAAAAAGATATTTTGAAGAATGTTGGTAACCAGTTGACGGTAGCCATTGACTTCCATAGTATTTTTCCATACTATGGAAGTCAATAGCTACTGTCAACTGGTTGGTTGCAAACATTCTTCAGAATACCTTCTTTTGTGCTCAACAGAAGAAAGAAACTCATATAGGTTTGGAACAATTTAAGGGTGATTAAATTATGACAGAATTTACATTTTTGGGTGAACTATCCTTCTAACTATCCTGATTTTTTTCTTATTACATCCATAAATGAGGCATATGTCTCAGTCATCGCAATAATTAATGTTGTGGAAGTGTGTGGGTGAAAAAGAGAAGTTTGTTTTATAATATTTATAATATATGTTTTTGCTACCACTATGTAATGGTCATGAGATGGCAGCAGAGGTGCATTAACAGAGCGATGGGGCCTTCATCACGGCACTTCTCACTGCCACTACAGCATATGGATTGTAATGTTTTTCACTTCATATCTAGCACATATGACGTAATGGTGTTTTCTCGTCAGTTTGTCCTTCTTCGGGTTATATGGAGTTGTAAAATGTGGCATCATAGTATAGGTAGTATAGATCTTAAATAGTGCAGTAGATGGAGGATATCTGGAGAGTATTTACTCAGGAAATAGAATATATCCACCAGTAACTTATATAGTTTTTCAAATTTGAGAATGACTTGAAAAACTATTGTAATGGCATTACTATCTGAAATATATGCTCGCCTAACAGTTTGTCAGTATGACAAACCATTATAGCACATCAGTAAGATATACAAGCACAAAATATAATTATTTGATTTATGTGTGTAAAATTATGATTTTAATAAATAAAAAACAAAAGGTCTAATGTAAAATCAGTTCCATTATTTTATTAGGTTTGGGCCTGTACTCTAAACATTTACAAAGCTAAAACAAAGACATATGCCCACATCATTGACATTCTACAGTAATATGTTAATAATCACAAAAATCTATTGTTGAACAGCTCTTTTTCTTTCGTACTTGCTATCTTCGCTTGCTAAGGTCACTTTTTTCAACTTTGTGAAAGCAACATTATATCTGAAATGACTATCAAATGAAAAAAGCACTAATATAGTATGTGAGATCGTAATGAAAACAGTAAAATTAACTTGTCAGTTTTTGAAGGGGAAAACACATTTTGACATTAAGCACACACAACAGATTAAATAACATCTTAGATGAAGTCCCTTCTTTATAAAAATAATTATTTGCAAGATCATGTTTTCGATTGGAATGTACATGAGACATGTTTAAGAAAATGGATTACAGCATTATACCAAATCTACACTTGTTTGGTATTTATTGCTTTAACAAATTATTTAGATTCTAGTTCTGTACCTCAAAAGACAAATAATCACCTATGAAGCTAAAAATAAACAGTATAGTGCATTGAACGATCAAAACATTTCACAAGTGTGGTAGATGATATTTTAATCACAACAACATTATTAATCGTAACAGAGATAGTGTAAAACTTCACCTTTCGAACTCCATAAAACATTTCCTTTTAACATTTTAAAAATGACTTTTCTCTCTTTCATTTTTCTCTCACACAAACTAGGTAAATGAAATCCACCATAATCAAATGACTCTTTGTATCCTTATGTATTATTTTAACTATTAAGGCTATATGATTCTTTTAGTGTTCACATTATATAAACACACAGGCCTCTTTGTTGCTCTGGTGAGAAAAATAGTTTCAAAACAGCTATGCAACAATTTTCAAAAGACTATATTCAGTTGAAAGAAAAAACAGAACAACATACAATGCACAGCATAAATGAGTACACCCCCTCTAAAACGTAACAAATTCAGCAATTACTCTTTACTTAGAAGACATGTTAGGGTTCTTTGGCGATGTAATGTTCCAACAAGCCTGCTTGATCAATTACCAAAGAAGAATGCCAAAATTATTCAGCAAAATAAGATTTTCTTATCAAAGTGATAAAATGTTGTGATGCAAAAATGAGTACACTCTCCTGAAAGTTACTAAATAAAAAATAAATAAAGTGTATAGGTTTAAGGCTATTTTTGATCAACAGGTAAGTATATAGAACCAAAACTTTTAAAGACAAGTAATTTCCTGACAATTAAACGTGTTATATAGCCCACTGAATCATACTCAGACTTAATGCTGGCAGCAGTGGAACCACTTGGGAGAGAACTGCCAGGTGACTTATTTCTTAGCATAAAAAAGGACAATGGTACAAGAGGAATACCAAATTATTGTTTTAAGTGTGAAAATATAGCAGAAGTAGCACCAACATTCAAAAACAATGAACTTGTGATAAGGCTCCTGAAATAATCAGGTCTTCACTTTAAGTTTTCATTTAGTGATGAGTGAATTTTTGCTAGAAAAAGAGCAGGAGAAATAACATGCAAGTGTCTCAGAGCCGGCAAAA
>NW_015546123.1:1262981-1266193 GCF_001515605.1 Sinocyclocheilus anshuiensis | reverse complement strand
AGCAAATGGCTGCAATATAACAAAGAGTGAAAAATTTAAGGGGGTCTGAATACTTTCCGTACCCACTGTATATAAGGGTCTTGCTTAACTTATGTCTTGGCTATATAAAATGACCATATAGCCAAGCTGTATGTGAAATGTATGCCTTCTCTTCTTCCTATAGGTGATAAGAAAAGACTACCATTGTAACAAAATATTTTAATTTCAAATACATTGTTTTTTCAAACTTTCTTTTTATCAAAGAGTCCTGAAAAAGTATTGCCGTTTCCACAAAAAAATAAAAATAAAGAAATAATATATATATATATATATATATATACATACAGTGCACAGCATAAATGAGTACACCCCCTCTAAAACTTTACAAATTCAGAAATTACTTTTTACTTAGAAGACATGTTAGGGTTCTTTGGAGATGCAATATTCCAACAAGCCTGCTTGATCAATTACCAAAGAAGAATGCCAAAATTATTCAGCAAAATAAGATTTTCTTATCAAAGTGATAAAATGTTGTGATGCAAAAATGAGTACACTCTCCTGAAAGTTACTAAATAAAAAATAAATAAAGTGTATAGGTTTAAGGCTATTTTTGATCAACAGGTAAGTAAGTATATTGAACCAAAACTTTTAAAGACAAGTAATTTCCTGACAATTAAAAGTGTTATATAGCCCACTGAATCATACTCAGACGTAATCTATGAAAAGAGTGACACTTTATCTCACAGAGTATGACGCAGCCTGCAGAAGTGACATGCATGGTTGTTGTCACCACTAGAATTACCTACTGTAGCCAAAGCACAATAAACTCATTTAACCTCTTCCAGGGCCCATATTTACAAAATAGAGACTTCTGGGAGTCCATACTCTGGTCTCAAGAGACCAAGTCAATAATTTCGGCTCTAACAGCATCCAAAATGTTCTGGTGTTGCTAGAGCAGGAGTACAGAGAGAAGTGCTTGTTACCCACAGTGACGTTCAGTGGTAGTAAAGCTTTTATGTCCTCCAGGAGTTAAACAGCACAGATGTGAAAATTTGTCATGAACTTGTACACTCAGTGCCAAGAAGGGTCAGAGCAGTATACTTTAAGTTCTGGAGGACATACTAAGTACTAGAATATTATACATTTTCTGAATTAAATCTAGGGTGTACTCATTTCTGCAATCCTTCATTTAAACAAAATTGGCTAATTTACTTATCTTACAGAAAATATTGCCATATATTTTGTTGTTTTTATTAAGTATATGTTTACTATGTTTCAATTTTGCCATCTTTCCATGAATTATATTAATGATCATTAAGAAAATACATCTTTTATATTTATTCAGAGGGAGTGTACTCATTTATGCTGTGCACTGTATATCTTTTCTTTTTCCAAATATACTGGTGACTGAAACCAGTGTTTTGCTGCTAATAAGCAATGTTTATAGATATATATATATATATTAGCTGAATATAGCATAAATCTGTGTACACTTTGTTTAGCTACAAAAATATCGACCATATATAATTTGCATTAATGTCATTCTGTACAGTTGTTCATTTTTAGGAGTACATTGTATGTCACCTTGCAATGAAATAAAACGTACTGATAAGCAGTAGAAAAGGCTTCAATTTAAATTTACCTTAAAGTGCTTCCTGTATCATTTTGAGCTGACTGGATATCATAAATTAATTTAACCCTCCACAACACACACATAGCACAATAACATTTCAACTTTGATAAATAAACAGTAAAAAAACTAATAGTACAGGTGACAAAGCTTTCTTCACGCAACAGAAACAGTTGCTCAAGTGACACTGAGCAACTACTTAACACCAGTTGTTCATTTTTAGGAGTACATTGTATGTCACCTTGCAATGAAATAAAACGTACTGATAAGCAGTAGAAAAGGCTTCAATTTAAATTTACCTTAAAGTGCTTCCTGTATCATTTTGAGCTGACTGGATATCATAAATTAATTTAACCCTCCACAACACACACATAGCACAATAACATTTCAACTTTGATAAATAAACAGTAAAAAAACATTAATAGTACAGGTGACAAAGCTTTCTTCACGCAACAGAAACATAGTTGCTCAAGTGACACTGAGCAACTACTTAACACTTACATATGTATAAATATAATGTTTACATCATTTAAGCAAAAACAAAATGGGGGAATCAAAATGGAGACAAAAACTGGTTAACGAAAAAAAAAAAAGACAGGCAGTACATCTGGACGCCTCTGACTGAAAAAAAAAAAAGTCAGGCAAGCCCAGGTAGTGACATGAGAGGAATGAGGTCATACTGGCATTTGCATCTCTGTGTATTCATCTTGGCTTTCTCTGTCATCAATTGAAGGCTCTGCATCATCTGCGTCAAGCTGTCACATAGACAAAATGAACAACATTAAAGGCAAAGGGCAAAATTAAATTAAAGATTTTATATTAGTCCTGAAAACAAGATGTCACTGTACAATGCAAAAATTATTTCCATTATTTTTTTACGTATACAGACACAATATAAGTTTAAAAAAATACAGAAATATATAAAATATATTTTAATCTTACTATAAATTTACAAAACTGCGTAAGATATAATTAGACATGTTTTTAGAGAATGCATTGTAAAAGTTTATGTATTACCGCATTGCCAAATTGCATGCTGAAAAAAAAAAATACAACAGCACTCTGCCAATACAGCAATACAATAAAGTTGTTAAAATACATAATTTAGGTGTAAAACTAAAAAAAGTACATTTTTAGGATAGAACACACTACATTAAACTCATCTACAAATATCATTTTCCTATCAACAAAAAGCAAAGAAACACTCACACATTGTATCTCACGGTGAGTAAATATTCGGGAGAGCAGGAACCTTCTGAATGGCACAGTGAGGACAAGAACAAACGGGAAGGCTAACGAGGCCGAGGTTGACATTACAACCCACAGCACAGCCAGGCACACCAGCTGCAAACATGTGAACAGATGCATGCGGAGAGTACGCACCTGAAATAGACAAGTCAAAGGTTAAAGCAGAGTTAAATCTGAAGAGACAAATTGAGAATGGCATTCCAGACGTACTGTCATCTGATTATTGAATTAAGACTGGTGAATACTGTGATTAGCTGAGTTCTCCATAACAAACCTTGCGGACATAGGTGTGGTCAGGATGGTACTTCGGTGGCATTAATAGCAGCATCATGCGTTCTGTTAGCTGGATCCCATT
>NW_015546123.1:1255785-1262902 GCF_001515605.1 Sinocyclocheilus anshuiensis | reverse complement strand
AGTTGGGGGTTCGGTGCCTTGCTCAAGGGCACCTCAGTTGTGGTATTGAAGGTGGGAGAGAGTTATAATATAACGGTGTTCAATTATTATTATTATTATAAAGCATCATTAAGTATTAAATGTTAACCTAAAGTGAGCATTAGATGATAGCAAGGTAATCTAAATTTAAAAATAGGAGAAATAAGTACATACAAATAAAAATCTAATATCAGCCGATATTTCTGCAATATCGACCGATAATCGGATATTTCAGCTGCCCACCACTATGGTGCAGATATACTGTAGATGATATTTATCATCCATAAAATTAAGCCACTTACCTACTAGAAAAGCCACCAGAAATCCTGTTACTCTCTGCTCTTTTACTTCCTGAATGCGGGGTTTGTCACCAGGCGCAACAGCTTTGCTCATCACCGTAAGGCTATTTGCATGAGTTACTGAACGAACAGTAGCACCGGTCAACCACGGCAGCCCAAACAACGCTGAAACACCACCCGCGACCACGATGATCAGCAGGTCCAAGTGAAAACCTGAACCCTTAACCAGCATCCTGTCCTTCTTGCTGACAATAAGACTTTAAAGGAAAATTGAGTCAATATAAATTAAGGAATGATATAATAGAGGTATAGGTATGGTCAGAACAGGTTAGTGAATGCCTGTGACTCACGTGGTGATCTGAGTCTCCATGAAAATGAGGATGTAGATGAGCAGGGCAGGTAGAATGCTGGCAACCATCATCCAAATGGGGAACTGGCCATCAGAGCCCAGTGGGTGTATTAACCAACCACGCTTATCCGGGCTGGTCACAGAGAAGCCATCAGGCACACTTAGTTTCTACATGGGGAGGAAAGAAGTTTAAATATCACAGATTGTGTGGGACACGTGTGTCAGGTGACTTCAGGGCATATGGAGTCATTTGCTTTAAATGACATACAAATATTGTCCAGTCTTTAATCAATGAATAAGCTCAGGGTAACTTAAAACCCTTAAGGTACGGTCACATTAGCGAAATTTCACAGGCAAAAAAGGTCCACTGTCTATCGAAGCACAGCTCACAAAGAAGTCACTTTCTGTTAGTCAGCGCAGTGAATTGCATAACCAACTTCAAATCTGTGTGGGGAAATCTTTCACCCTCATGCAAAATACTCAATCGTGTGGATTCTTATTGAAATGACTGGATACCATCTACAAACATTTACAGAACAACAGATGATGGTATCAGATGGTAATACCAGGGTACTTTGATAAACAGAGTGGATCCTTAAAAAGTATTAAAATGTCTTAAATTCACATTTTTTAAATGTTATTTTCAAGTCTATAGCATAGCACAGCATAGAAAAGGTAAAAAAAATGAATGACAAAATTACTTTTATAAATCTTTGGTCTTAAAGGGATAGTTCACCAAAAATAAAAATTCTGTCATCATTTACTCACCCTCCACCAAAGACTGTAGGTAACCTGACGGTAGCATTTGATTTTCATAATATTTTTTTTCCCATACTATGGAAGTCAATGTCTACCATCAACTGTTTGGTTACCAGCATTCTTTGAAATAACTTCTTTTGTGCTCAGCAGAAGAAAAAATCATACAGATTTGGAACAACTTGAGGGTGAGTAAATGATGATAGAATTTTTATTTTTGGGTGAACTCTTTAAATTGAGTGTGTGTGTGTGTGTTGTTTTATTATATTACTTTTTTTTAAACATTCTTTCCATGTTCAATTCCTATAATTTCCTCCAAAGTACTTCAAAAATGTCATATGTCTAAGAAACATTTAGACACAAGTAATTTTGAAATGTGCCATTTAAAATCTTGTTTGATGTACAATGAATTTGGGTGTTTGGGTGGAAAATTCTAAGAGAAATCTAGTTCATAGATTATAGATTATAGATTATACATTAATCAAATTATATAAACTTGTCTTCATGTCTCACCTGTGTGTAAGTGTCCTTAATGCTGTAGTCCAACAGAACCATGGTGGAGATTGCAATAGGAACTCCAAAATCTCCAATAGCCCTTCGGAGCTGAGCAAAAGATAACAGACAATATCACTTTCGTCAATACAAATATGTTTATTTAAACATCATGGAGAAAATGGCACAACATGTTTGCAGGAACACTGGGATAACTGGCTTACCCTGCCAGGGAAAAAAGCACTGTTCTTGAATTTACGCAGATAGAAGGCAATGAAGAAGGTGCCGGCTGTGAGCACCAGGGAGAGGAGGGCTGTGTTTGGCTGGTTTAGGGTTTGAGAGGCATCTGGAGACCTGCCGTCACTTGTGGGTGTTGGTAAAGCAGTGTCATTTTCTTCTCGTCCATAGCAGCTTCCAAGAGGATGAGCCATGAAGATCTGCACAGTATACAAAGACTGTCTGAATATCTGCTGATCACATTTAAATCTCTCTCATAAACAAACAACACTAATCAAAAGTTTTTTTTTATTATTAATTAATACTTTTATTCAGCAAGGATGTATTAAACTGACCAAAACATTGTCAACAATGATAAAATGTTAAAATGTTTCTTGAGCACCAGATCAGCATATTTGAGTGATTTTCAAAATATTACTGTTTTACTGTATTTTTGATCAAATACATGCACCCTTGGTGAACATAAACATTAAAAAAAAACTTTTGAACAGCAGTGTTAACAACTAAAACATCTCAATACTTTGCCCAGCTTGAAGAAGGTCTCGTAGATGAAGATGAGTGAGATAAGGAAGGAGAAGATCTCTTGGGTGAAGCGTGACACAAATCGCACAAGGAAGCTCCCTTCAAAGGCCACCGTGAGAACAACAATGATGACCAACCAGATTCCAATCCACACACGTCCTGTCAGATACTCGATTTCACTGGACCTGCAGAACTGCAAACACATTGATCCATATTGATCCAAAAACTGTCTAGTTTACTGAACCAGGTTCTAAATGCATTACAATAGCACTGCAAGTATTTTAATTTATTTGCTGTGATTCTCAGTCCAAAGAAGTCTTTATATTCAAATTATCCTCAATAGAGATTGTGCTTTATTCTCAAAAATCAGCGCTATTTGCATGCATTTTGTAAATGAAATAAACTGCGTGCGCTATTAGCAGGCACAACTTTTTTTCTTAGTGAATTAGTAGTATTTGTATTCATTTATTAGAAATACTAACGGAATAGAAGGACTCTTCAAACACTAGCAGGGGTCCAGAGAAGCCCACCACCAGCAGAGGTTGAGCCCCAAGCAGGCAGAAAAACATTCCCTGCACGGCAGTGGAAATAATCAGCTCTGACACACCTATCAAACCATCTGTCTTTTCACCTGGAAACAAGAGAAATTACTTCATTAGGAAAAAGTTCCTTGTTTTAGATACAACATAAAAGCAGTGCTCTAAATAAAAAACTAACCCAATAGTCCTCCAAAGGTAATGGCAGGAGAAAGGGCAGCAAAGTAAATGAATATGACAGAGGCCATGCATTGAGGACTCAGGGCATCCTTAAAATCACTGATGTATTTGGGGTAGCGGCGCTGCGCATCTCGGAAAACCCCGCCAAACAGCCTACCCGTCCTCCGAAGAGGATCGTCTTCAGGTTTCAGAGGAGGATGAATAGCTGAGAACATTAAGAATGAATACAAAAGGTGATTCAATACATTTAATTTTGGATAAACAGTAAACGGATCTGTTCACTTCTGTATTCTGTATATGAGCGAGAGCCTTGTACCCATGTCCTCGGGGCTCTTGAGTTCCTTGGCCTGTAGTTTGACCTCTTGCTCATGTCTCTTGTGCAGCATCTCTCTCTGGAAGCGAGCGATAGAATGCAGCAGCTCATCTCCTCCAACCTCAGATGGAGGAAGCACAATACTGCAGTCCAGAAAGCTGTTGATGGCTGTAAGCAGGTCCTGCCGCTCATCTGCCAAATACGCCGCTTCATGAAAGTGCTGGAAGAGATGTTTGAAATGCTGTTTATATTAAAATAAGCAACAACAAAAAAACATGACAGTGCAGTAAACAAATGAATAAATGAAAGTCTTGCAGTAAAATTACCTTGTTTTAAGGATTTTTAGATGTATATATTTTTTAAAGAAGTCTCTTATGTTCATATAAGAGTAAACATAAGAGACATATTGAATTGTATATCAAGGCTGCATTTATTTGATCAAAAATAAAGTATAAACAGCAATATTGTGAAATATTATTACAATTTCAAATAACTGTTTTCTATTTTAATATATTTTAAAATGTAAGTTATTCCTATGATGACAAAGCTGAATTTTCAGCATCATTACTCCAGTCTTCAGTGTCACATGATCCTTCAGAAATCATTCTAATATGCTGATTTGGTGCTCAATAATTTTTTTTTATCAGTGTTGCAATGTTGAATTTTTAAAGTATTCTTTGATGTATAGAAAGTTAAAAAAACAGCATTTACTTAAAATAGAATCTTTTACGTTATAACGTTAAAACGTTATAACTGTAATGTTATAAATGTATTTACTATCACTTTTGATCAATTTAATGTGTCCTTACAGAATAAAAGTATTAATTTCTTTCAGAAAAACGAAACTTTTACTGACCCCAAATCTTTGAAAAGTAGTGTATATAATGCAATATGATGTCATAAATTTTTGGGTGAACTATCTCTTATTTAATTAGACCTGATAGCACCTTTTTCATTCTGTGCTTACTTTATCAGACATAAGTGTTGATATGGAGCGGCCGATTTGGTGGTAGTCAATGTTGGCACTGGGTGGGCCGAGCAGCACGAAAAGAAACCGCACCGGAATCGGCACTTCTAGAACTGACTCTAACAGAACCGCTTCCTGCAGTCTCACAAAGGCCATGGTGGGCTGGTCCAGGAAATCCACACTACCTGTGAAAATTGAGATCATCTGTATCATGGCTTGAACAGATGTAACATGTCATGTGCTGACAGTTATGATATCACAGAGTTAAAGGGTTAGATCACCCAGCAGAGAGATCAAAACAAAACAATGGTCAAGAATTAGATCCAACAGAAGTAAAGAAGAATGTTGGAGGATTTTGATATAAGCCAAGAGAAGACTGGTTTTCCTTTGCTAAAGTAAGGAAACTTTGCTTCCTTTGATCCTGTAAACAAACGTTGGTTTTCACGAGACTCACCGGCCCATGCGCAGCGCTGACCTCATACGTCCTCCCGGAACTGTTTCTGTGTACAACTGCTGGCGCAAGCTAGATTACGGTGATTATTACGTTTTGAATATGGATATTTTTCTTACAAAAACGCATCGATTCGCTACAGAAGGCCTTTATTCACCCCCCGAAGCCGTGTGAGACACTTTTTTTTTATGGATGGGCGATTTTTATTTAACTTCTTTTGGACTGAAGCAATGCAACACCCGCTGAGTGCCATGAAACAGTTTGAAAGATCAAAGACAATTTTTTATATAACTCCGACTGGATTCGTCTGAAAGAAGAAAGTCATATACACCTAGGATGCCTCGGGGCTGAGTAAAACGCAGCCTAATTTTCATTTTTGGGTGAACTAACCCTTTAAGCACGGACAGTTAACTGACCCACAAGGACAACCGTTGCTTCTGCATCCTCTGGAATCTTCTCAAGCAGCTTCAGCTCATGTTTAGATTTGGTCTTGTGCAAACCAAAAAACTGGGGTGTGTCTTTCTGTGGAAACAGAGAGGAAAAATTCTAATTGTCTATTTTACCATTCTTTGCCTCCTAAAAACACACACAGATTTGAATGCACACGGTACCTCATTCTTATCGAAGTCTACACTACTGCGTGACTCAAAGTTACGTAGTCCTCCGATGAGCGGGTCTGTGGCAGGGGGCTCCGACGCGGCGATATGGTTACTGCTATGGTAATGAGATATGAGAGAGCCAAGGCTGGTTGCTGAGATGTTCCGGTTAAACAAGCTGTGCTCCTTGCCATCACTTGGATGGCTAACAAACAGAAGAAATACAAAGCACAAAATTCAGCTGCATGATCCAAATGAGTAAGGTGTTCCTTAAAAGGTGAGTAGCTTTATTCAACATTTTTTGAGATATGCAGTGTAATGTTCATAAAACCTATGTGAAACTAACCTGTGTTTGAGGAGCAGGGCTCGGAGCACATTGGCTCTGTCCTGTGCTCTGATCTGATCTGAGATAATCATCTGCTCCACAACCTGATGAGCAATACCAGAGAGCGTCTTCTGGTCCAGGTCCAACAACACTGCACCTGTAAAATTACACCTCAATACATCAGACTCACCAAAAGGCATTTTAAATAGATCAGAAATAAAAAGAATTAGCAATTAATTCAATTTATCACTCAATTCTCACATTGTATTTGTAAATATATGTTTGTAAATGTGTGAGCTGGTCTCTCTCCTCTCTCTCACCATGAGAAATGGTCTTGCGGAGCTCCAGCAGGCTGCGGAATGAGAGTGAAGCTACATGAGGTTTGCCCCAGCGCTCTGTCTCCTCCTCCACATCCTCCTCAAACTTTATCCAACGAGCGGTTTCCTTCCAGTGCATCTCCTGGTTCTTATCCATCAGTAACTCATTCAGCTCAACAAACACCTGAGAGAACATTTACGATTTATCTGTCCTTTCTTTCAAAGTTGTACATTTTAAATCCAGTACAACTAATTTGATGGAAAGTCATCTGTTTAAGTTAGCAGAAATTATGTGTTCAGGTTTGGTTCAATAAACATTCTTTCTATAAAATACAAATGAGTTTACAACACCTCACAACCTTTATCAAAAAAAAAATGTTTGCATAGTCCATGCATCATTGCAGGCAATGCTAAACACTTCATTCGAGGAAGCAGAGAAGATTAAATTTAGTCTGCATTTCACTGTGGATTGTATTTGTTGTTTTTGTTTTTTCTTTCAGTCAAGAGCAATCTTTAGCAATCTTTTCAGGCAAGCCGCCCATTTCAGCTGTTGGAATAAAACCTAATTTATTATGTTTAAGTGTCAGTACAGCTGTTCCGTTTGTTATCTTAAAACTAATTGTAAGCATTTGAAGTTCTGTGAGAAATTTCTAATGGGTTGTTAGAAAAAAAAAAAAGTTTTTTTTTTTATAGGTTACATCACTAATTGAAGAGACTTTAAATTACACGTCAAACGTGAATCCTGAATATTTTGTGTGC
>NW_015546123.1:1249389-1255775 GCF_001515605.1 Sinocyclocheilus anshuiensis | reverse complement strand
ATATATATTATAAATATAAATATTTTGTAACATTATACATTATAATGTCTTTACTGTCACTTCTGTAATTTACGTTATGTTAAAGTCATTTTAAGTAATGTTAAAAAGTTAAAATAATGTTAGTAATGTTAACAGACCTTATTCTACTCATAAATCAAAAAGTGGCATTCTATCATGACTGAACAGCTCTACAAAAGTACAGTTCTACCAGTGTGAGCCTAGTTATACACAGTTCTGATACTGTGACCATCCACTGCCTTCCACAAAACCAGTGGTACAGATGTGGTATTAGCAAACAGTGCAAACAAGCTTCAGCTGTTCCACAAAGCAATCATACCAGCTCTGTCACCCTACCTTCAGCTGTTGGGCATGACGAACACTGTAGGCCATGTAACAGGGCCATGATCTCCTCTAACAAACAACAGTAGGCCAATGGTAGTAATACCCCAGCTTTGTACAGCATGCAATCTAAAATGATGCTTTACTGTATTTTCTCCTCAGTATAAGAAAGCATTACAGCTAAAGTGTGAAATTTGCTCGATATTGAAACTTTTAGTAGGTTGATTTCCTGAAAAGTGTGAAAACATTGTTCTTTTGTTTGCACATTTTGGCCAGCCAAACACAGCAATATCGACCAATTGTGTGAGTTTGGGGTGGTGCTATTTGTTTGATTAACCGATAACAGACAGGGGGAGTGTTAGGGAAATAGTCTTTTAAGATTTTAATAATCATAGTTTTACAATTCCATTATTGACCACTAGAAACTACACTCTTTAAGGTGATACTGATGACATAATATGCATTTTTTATTTGCTACACCAAACATGCAAGCCTAAAAAATAGCTCCAAATGGACAGGGGAAAGATAATCTAGTTAGCTGGCGTCTCACCTCATGTGGGGTTCGATCCAACTTTGTCCGGATACGACTGATGGGCTCTTTGTGGTCCTTGCCGATGTGAACCACCTGACCTTTAGCACTCTTCTTAACCAGGTGCCGCCGCACACCAGGGACATCTTCAAACCTGTGACCTGCAAGAAAGACAGCAACACAGTGCTGAAATACTAAGCCAAGAGTTTAAAAACAACAAAAAAGTCAGAACAACACTGAACCCATTGTAACACACTGTGAGTATCAGTAACATTGACAATACTGGCTATATTACACACAATACTCAGCATCCAAACACAGAACCACAAACTGAAAACTCAACTGAGCGCTCACTAGAACATGACTCAGTTTTGTGCCTCAAAGTGATCTATTGTTCAGTCAAAATTATTTGTAATTACAGCACACACACACATACAAAAGAGACGTCAAAGGCACAGTTGTAGTGGGCAGCTCTGCACCCTTTGAGAATGTCCACATTCCTGAATCACAGCCACAGATGGTCAGATGTACAGACTGAAAACATGATTTATTCTCAGAAGAATGAGAACAGAAAGGTAAATAAAGGAGTCCTTTATAACCAGGAAAACAAATACATTTTCTTGCACTCCAAACACGTCACTGATGATCTATGATCAGCTGAAATGCCCATTACTCGCTGAAAAACAACAAATCTCACTAATAACTAATATAATGCTAAACTATACCATGGGAGGTACTTAAATAGGTTTCATGGGTACTTGGAAAATGTTAAATTTGCTTTGTTAAACATATTAAACAGAATTAATAATTTACAAATAAAAATATTTAAAAGGCTGTCAATTGATTAAAATTATTTGTGTGTTAACATATTCAGTTCATTATTATTAATAATAAATATTAGACTTTGCATTGTATCATTGATAGTATATATTATTATATATAATTGATTATGTATGTATTATTTTTTAGAATGTACATTCAATTTGTATTTAATTATAATAATCATTAGCATTGTGATCATTCTCTCATTTAAAAAAAAAAATACTTGTAGATTTCTATTTCAAATAAATACTGTCCTTTCATCACTATTTGTAAAAAGTTACAGAAAAAAAATTAGCACATGGGAGGTACTTAAATAGGTTTCATGGGTACTTGGAAAATGTTAAATTTGCTTTGTTAAACATATTAAACAGAATTAATAATTTACAAATAAAAATATTTAAAAGGCTGTCAATTGATTAAAATTATTTGTGTGTTAACATATTCAGTTCATTATTATTAATAATAAATATTAGACTTTGCATTGTATCATTGATAGTATATATTATTATATATAATTGATTATGTATGTATTATTTTTTAGAATGTACATTCAATTTGTATTTAATTATAATAATCATTAGCATTGTGATCATTCTCTCATTTAAAAAAAAAAAATACTTGTAGGTTTCTATTTCAAATAAATACTGTCCTTTCATCACTATTTGTAAAAAGTTACAGAAAAAAAATTAGCAGTTTTCAAAATAAATATAAGCACAGCTGTTTATAATAAGAAATGTTTCTTGAGCAGCAAATCAGCATATTAGAATGATTTCTGAAGGATCATGTCAACACTGAAGATTGCAGTAATGGCTTCTGAAAATTCAGCTTCACCACATGAATAAGTTACATTTAAAAATATATATTAAAACAGAAAACTTATTTAAAATTGTAATAGTATTTCACAATATGACTGCTTTTTACTGTATCAAATAAATGCAGCCTTGGTGAGCATGTTAGAGACTTCTTTCAAAAACATAAAAACATTCTTACAGACGACAAACTTTTGAATGGTGTATGATTTAATAAAATTATTAATATATATTTACACATAAATAAATGTTAAAACTCTCCATTGACCTTAAGTTGCCAAATACATCTTTTGTCAATTGTTACACAAACACACATACTCACTTTTAATGCCATCCAGGTCAACCGTGGCGAGTGTCTGCACCTCGCTCTCGTCAGTGGGCATGTATTGGTAGTGTTCTAGTGCGGTGCCCGTCATGTTGCCTGTGCGGCGGCGCTCCTGCAGATCATAGCTGCGTGTCTTAAAGCTGCCGTCTGGCGAATTCAAACTTGGAAACAAACATGGTGCAGAAACTCGTCTGCCATTGGGCAGATTACGAACCCAATTTCTGCCCCTGCATTGAACACACACATGTATTTGAATCGTTCTATGTGTTTGTGTATGTGTGTGTGCACATGTACACTTACGCGGTTGTTGTAACATCTTCTGGGATGCTGATACTGGTGTGTAGCATTGAATGGGGTATGATTGGCAGCTTTCGATGTGGTGAGACTTTACCGTTCTTCTTTACAATGGAGTCAGGATCATCTTCTGATACAAAAAACTGTGGGCCAACAAGAGAGAAGTTAGTAAGATCATAACAAGAAGAGTGTGTGTGTTTGTGTGAGACTTGACTACCTGTGCCCGCTCAGCATCCACCTTTGTGTCCGTGTCCGGTGTAGGTGTGGTGGTGACATTGCCCTCTTTATCCTGCTGGCTACAGGAATCTTCATCCACCTCTTCATCCTCGTCATCCTCATCTATCGGGGGAGCTGCTCCCATAGATGAACTCCTCCTCCGTCCTGAGTCCTTGCGCTTTCTTCCGGGCTTTTTCCTCCGGACCTCTGGGAGGTGTTTAGACAGAGGGTGGTGAATGTGTAGAGAGGTGTGACGGTGATCTACAAATGCCAAAAACATCACAGACTTAGAAGAGCATCACTGCAGAGCCCCTTAAGGGAAATGGTCATGGTAAAAAAAAAAAGAGATAGGACAAAAATTTTTATTTCAATGCTTTTGTGTTCCCCCAAGAAACTTTGCATTACCTTACAAAACTTTTGAGAACGAAATCATATGAGGTGGGAGGAAAAACTATATTTCAGTACTCTATATCGCAAACAAACACCAAGTTTCTCGGGAAAAACAATACTTTTGAGTATTTTCCCCTTTTGAGGGGAAATTAATTTCCCATTGAGCCATTTATTATTCATTGAGCATTTGATAATTACATTTTTTGCGGTCCATGGAAGAAAGTAATTTTGGAATGATGTTTTATGGAAGAGTAAACGATGACAGAATTTTCACTTTTGTTGTTTTCTTTGGAGGCAAATATTTTAGAAAAAACACCATAAAACACTATAAATATCTATAAAACAGTCAAATGAATATGCATTCTCATTTAATTTAGTCATATATAATATGAAGAGGTATAGACCAGAAGGCTATAGACCAGATGCATCAACAGTAAAGCTCTCACACTCAAAGTCCTCCTCATTAAAGGTGCGGTGTTGTTCGATGGGCACGCGCTGGGCAGGTGTAAGGATCTGCTGGAAGCGCTGCACTCCCAGTGTCTTGTTCAAGTCCCCTTCATCATCATCATCATCATCATCACATCGCTGGGGCGAAGAATGCACTGCAACAGGCTACATGTAACCAGAGAGAAAAATATTAACTTTCATTTCTTTTCAAATAGCCTACATAGATGGATATCAAAGCAGATGTTATGCAAGCAAAGAGAGTCACTCAGACATGCATTCTCAGGTTCTTATTTGTACATCATAGGCAAGGCGAGTTAATTTATATAGCACATTTTATACATAATGGTAATTCAAAGTGTGATACATAAAAAGTATTTGAAAATGATCATAAAATATACATAACAGATGCATAAGAAAAATAAAAATGTATTTAAAATGTATTTAAAGTGAATTAAACAAAAAATATAAGCACTTATTATAAGTGTACCGTAGTGATTCGGAATAAGATAAAAACGCGGTTTGGAAGATTAATTCATGATGTACTCGCTCATTATATACATGTTGCAAATTTTGAACACAGAAAAAGTTACATAGTTCTGCTTTAAGACCTGTTTTTTTTCCGTTTGTTAGTATGTTTGTTTGTTTTACAAAATATAACCTGAATTACCATACTGGCAAATATTTTTTACAGTCTAGTAAGGTTCCATAACTAGATGCTTAATAATCATCTACTGTTCAGGTGATTATTTAAGGATCTATTATGTAACATTATTCACACTGCAGAATCATCAATAAGAGCTTTTATCAATACAAGCTTTGTTGGTAGGAGGTTTGACTTCTCGATTGTCACTGCTGAGAGCCCCTGTGCTCACCATGAGTGTAAGAAGCAAGTCCATCAAGCCATGCATGGCTCTTTGAGGAGCAGAAAACCAACCAGATGAAAGCTAACTCAAACACTACAGTTTTCCAAGGACATATTTAAAAACCAGACGTCTTCATCACTGGTGTATAATGGCACAACATGTTCCTCAGAAGTAAATAGATTTCTGGGTATGGCACGTTAGGTGGCTCTGTCCCCATGGTTACACAAATAGTTTTTTAATCTTATTAAATCAGACCTCTGGAGGATCATTGGCAAATGTTTCTCAAAGTGACCAGACCACTGCTAGAATCTCACCAAATCAGTAGAATAGGCCAGGGCCGGCTCCAGGCATGGGCAGGGGTGGGCTGAGCCCACCCAAATGACTGTCTTGCCCACCCAATCAGAATTAGATAGATTACGTTAATTTTTTTTGTGCATAGATTAAAACTAATCTGAAGCCGACTGTATTTTGAGAAGTTTAAGCTATAGCTTGAGACTGCCCAAACAATCATAAAATAACTCCAGAAAATTGCAGCATATTTCTTTTATTAGCTGAATGTAAGGCGCGCTGAATTCACGCGGAGACTTCAGTCTGTTGCAGAAAAACAGAGGCTGACAACGATATTTGCGCGCTATCATGGGGAGTTTGCGAGTTATGAGAAGTTTAATACACGAATATGTGTATCATAGCCTACCACTGAAATTACCTGAGCAGTTTTAATGTTCTAAAAGAAAAAAAGCATCATTCAATAACGTGCGTTCATTGCATGGATAGGCTATACAGTTGAAAGCTTACCCCTTTTGACTTGCTGTTAATGTTGAATGTAAGAATTACTTACTATAGCAACAGTCGGCTCGACTGTATTATCCAGTGATGCAAACTATTCGACTTTCTTTTCGTCAAATTCCGCCGTTTTGAATTGAAAGTTGGGCTGTCATTTACATGATTCATCTGATTCATAATTATTGTGACGACAATAGCATTTTTCTGTCTTGTGCTTTCAAGATATTAGGAATACAACTAAAATTGAATGGGTGCATATTTTAAAATAGCTAAAAATATTATTTGCAGTTCAGATTGATTACTTTACAAAAAATCGTATTATTTATTTAGTTCCTTTACCATTACCATAGTGGTCTGGTCTTAATATTTTCCTCAAAACAATAGTCCCCCTAATGTTCTAGATATGATTATGGCCTTGTTTGGTATAAATAAAAAAGTTAGTTGAAAAAATCACCAGTGTAGAAACAATGATACAGAGAAAGAGAACAAAGAGGTTTTTTTATTATTATTATTCAATAAAGAAAAAATGTTTATTTTGTTGTGAAAGTACATGATATTCTAGGCTGCCC
>NW_015546123.1:1221952-1249045 GCF_001515605.1 Sinocyclocheilus anshuiensis | reverse complement strand
ACGCCCCCCACACACACACACACACACACACACACACACACACACACACACACACACACACACACAACTTCGGAGAACCATAATCAAATATCTGCTACTTTCTGAAAGCTTTACGTGCTTGAACCCAACAAAATCACTTTAAATGTTAATGTAAAAATACAGATTTTCTGATTATTAGCAATGTACATTTGAACAATCCTGATATCAGTTCTTACATTAACAAGATTGAAGCAGTGGATGAATGCTGATGAAGATCACCTTAGATGTATAGGCAAAACATATTCCAGCTTAATAATCTTCGTAGCCTAAAAAAATTCAAAAGTGAATAAATTAAAGATTACCTACCAAATGTCTCGTCAAGCCTGCGGCAGAAGTGACGTCACTGGCATCCTGAGGGTCACTCATTGCTTATGGTCAGGTTTGTGGGTGGTGCTGTAAAGTGCGCTGGCTTTAGCCCTTTTCTCTTTCACTCAGACTCAACTGGGAACTTTCGGGCAGCATAACCTGAGGTGACACATGGAAAAAGAAAACATCTGCTTGGTTAAAAGTTCTCCGACAGATCGATTTACATGTTCATGTACATGTCTTAGAGACAATCTTTATTTTTTCTTCACTGAGCTTCTGTTTTTTGTGGTTTATTGAGAAATGCAGCACTGAGAAAGCTCTCGACTTTAAAGAGACTTGAATGGCCATTAAAGCCTGTCCATTAATGGTTTTAAAGCCCTAAAGTAAAGATCCATATAGTTAAATAGTAACATAAATGATACATTCTGCGAACAGCAGTAAATATATATTGCTGGAAGTCTTTTAAGGACCCAATAGATAGAACTATTTTTCTTCCATGCCATTTCACTTGATTATTATGAGAGAAAATGATAAAATAATTCATACTCATAAAAACTATTGCAACATCACATATATGCACATTTTTAAGTAAAAACATTTACATTTTAAGTAAAAATAAATACTCAAGAGTAAAATATAAATTATATTTCAGAGGCATTTCCCCGTCCTAGTTCTTAGAGACAATCTTTATTTTTTCTTCACTGAGCTTCTGTTTTTTGTGGTTTATTGAGAAATGCAGCACTGAGAAAGCTCTCGACTTTAAAGAGACTTGAATGGCCATTAAAGCCTGTCCATTAATGGTTTTAAAGCCCTAAAGTAAAGATCCATATAGTTAAATAGTAACATAAATGATACATTCTGCGAACAGCAGTAAATATATATTGCTGGAAGTCTTTTAAGGACCCAATAGATAGAACTATTTTTCTTCCATGCCATTTCACTTGATTATTATGAGAGAAAATGATAAAATAATTCATACTCATAAAAACTATTGCAACATCACATATATGCACATTTTGAAGTAAAAACATTTACATTTTAAGTAAAAATAAATACTCAAGAGTAAAATATAAATCATATTTCAGAGGCATTTCCCCGTCCTAGTAAACCCTGGGAGACACTTCACTTTTCAATGCTACATTTTATCTTCAACTTGATATTCAGACACTGTAAATCTGTCTGAGCATCAGTCAACAACCAGGTCAAAGCTCATATGCAATATCACAGTAACAGAATCTCATATAAATTGGGCAGGGCACAGGAAATTCTGTAACATTTCTCAATGGAAAATACCAAAATTAGAAGCCACATCCTTATTCAAATCCATACAGATGTAGGTGTCATATCAGTATGTGAAAGGTCACAGTATTCTTTTTTTTCCCCCTACAGACCATCAGTAAACTATTTTTTAAAGGGAAAAGCATCAGTTGTTCATAATATTGCACTTATAAAGGACAAATTAACAATGAGGAATCACAAAACCATATGGCAATTTAAAAAGAAAAGAAAAAGAGCACAAACATCTTGAAAAAAAGAATAATTCACACCCGTGAACATCTAAATATGAGACTAAAACCGCTGCCACTGCAGTCTAAGAGTGACTGCTCACTCAGCTTATCTATTTCCCCTGACTCTTTCTTGCAGTTTCCTGTAGCACCCTCCATTCAAAAGTTAAGTAATGTGTTTGACGTTGGTGAAGCATGCACTTGCCTAAACACAGAACACTCTTTTCAAGGCTGAGTAGTTATAATAGCTGGAGTTCATGTGCACTGTTTCCTTTCTTATTAGGACTTCAAATGTCTTCAAAACTTTTCCCAGAAAAAGTTTTACAAAGTTATGTTAAACTGTGATACTGAGATGTTAACTGCATTATGCTAAACTGTGATGTGTTCAGAGCCACGTGTTGATGATATGACCTCAATTTGGTGAAGGTGCTCTATTTTCAATCTTACACTTCATATGTTAAACTGAAGCTTTTGAGTGTGTATGTTTTTAATGTACCTTTTGTAACAGGGCCTTTGATCCAGGGGTGTCCAATCCTGGTCCTGGAGAACCAACGTCCTGCAGTGTTTAGCTCTAACTCGTCCCCCTTGAAGATTCTAGTAATCCTGAAGATCTTCATTGCTTTGGTTAAGGTTTGTTTAACTGGGATGGGAGCGGAGCTCTGAAGACAGTGGCCTCTCCAGGAACATAACTGGACACCCCTGATTTAATGGCAGCAGCACTCCAGCTGCATTATCTCCACACGTGATGATCATGTTGTCCAGCATGATTTGAGAAGGATCCAAAGAGCACTTTAATGGAAGGAAATCTGAACTTTTATACAAAGGGGTACACATGGTTAGTGTCATATATTTGTACAATCTTAAATAGTCCACAACATTTCTTTGCTTTAAATTTTTTTTTTCTACCTGTAAATTCAAAATCAGAAAACAATTGCTTTATTTAAACGTGTCCTCGTTATATATAGTTTTTCAACTTAATTTCTTTGTTTTATGCTTGAAAAAATTCTTGACACTTTCTTTTTATTTTCAAGTTTAAATAAAAATGGCCAGATTTTCAGTGTATCCTCAGACTTCTGGGTGCCACTGTGTGTCTGTACACTAAAGGTGACTGAGGACAGTGATTCAGCAGATGTTTCCCAGAGGCTATGAGCATCCACACTGTAAGGCTTACACTTATTCTGCTGCCATGTGAACACTAAATTCAGAACTGTGTAATATAAATAATAGTTTCTAACAAAAAACAAAATATAGTTTCTTTACAGCATGTAATCACAGCACATTGACTGTTGCTATGTTATATGTGCTATTCGCCTGTCTGGTGACAGTAGATCGTCAGAAATAGAAAATAAAAATGTCAATGCCATGTAGATAGGACACTCAACATTGCACTGCTTTGTATTTAGCACTAATTTTAAATAAATGTACATTTTTATGCAAATTTACACACCTGGCAAAGTGACTTACAATGCATTCAAGTTACTAAAACTATATATTTTATCAGTCCCTAGGAATCCAACCCACAATCTTGACGGTTCATAGCACCATGCTCTACTGTTTTAACTACAGGAACTCTAAATAGAACAGGTTTGTTAGAAAATGAGTAAAACCTTCAGTATTCCAGTCCATTAGAAGAATCACTGAGTCATCTCATGCTCTTAATCTGGGCCAAAGTCATTGTTGCTCTGATACCAAGTGTAACTCTAGACCCCTCATCATCACTGGGCTGGATATACAAAGGATGAAAGAGAGAAAGAGCCACATTCCTGACAATCACAGTCCAGTGACAACAACAAAGAATGAGCAAAAAAACATGATTATGATTCGTTCAAGCATATTTCTAAACATATAATTCCTCTCTCCCCGATAGTGTGCATAAAATTTAAAAATTCCAACAGGAAGCACTTTGTAAGACAGGAAGGGCTGCAGTTACATTTCCAGCAAAACATAACTCCAAACACTTTATGTGCCTGTTTGTCTACCACAAAAATATGAACATACCCTTCCTATATAACAAGCAACAGAAAATCAAAGACATAAAACCAATGGCTATACCTAACTTTTTTCTCTGAAACATATTTCGAAGAACATCTTTTTTGTCCATATGATGAAAGTTAAAGGTCACCAAAATGGTTTAGTTACCAACATTCTGCAAAATATCATCTTTCATGTTCCACAGAAGAAAGTAAGTCATACAAGTTTGGAATGACATGAGTGTGATGACATCCAATTTTAGGAGAACTGTCCCTTTAACTACACATTGTTACAGAGAAGAAAATCACAGAGAGAGACTTACCTCAGAATGCTCACTGCAGGGAGAACTGTCCCTTTAACTACACATTGTTACAGAGAAGAAAATCACAGAGACTTACCTCAGAATGCTCACTGCAGGGAGACTACAGCTACAGCAGTCATTGTAGTGCGATGGCAAAGACCCACTGAAGCCAAACAGCCACCGAAAGGCAGAAAAAGAAAGAGACACCGAGAGGGAGGAGGGACAGGAGGTGAAAAAAGGCAGTGATTGGAGAACAGAAAAGCTGTTCTGGAAGTTGAAGCGCACTACAATTTTATCCTAACCTCTCTCTGTCTCTATCTGTCACACACACATGCTGTTCACTTCCAACCTTGAGGCACCCACTGATAGCTGTCCCTCCCCCCTCGATTAAGTTTCCTCCTTTAGCCCTCTGACAAACATGTGACCAAAGGGACGTGACTCAACAATATGGCTCTATGGCATGAACTCCAGGAATGATTTGAAAAAGACTTAAGATACACACATCCTAGTACTATGTTTGGCACCTGCTACGGATATACTTCATATATGTCCATGTATGATTTTATTAAAGGGGTCATATGATGCGAATTAAATTTTTCCTTTCTCTTTGGAGTGTTACAAGCTCTTGGTGCATAAAGAAGATCTGTAAAGTTGCAAAGACTAAAGTCTCAAATCCAAAGAGATATTCTTTATAAACGTCCAATCACAACACACTGGATAGCTGGCCAATCAGAGCACACCTCACTTTTCAGACCGATGAGCTTTGTAAAAATCGATGCGTTTCAGAAAGGCGGGGCATTGAGGAGAAACAATAATGTACAGTATGTGGAAAATAATGTGTTTTTTAACCTTAAACCGCATAAACACATTTCATTACACCAAATACACAAAATAATGTTCTTTTTAGCAGCATCATATGACCCCTTTAAAGATTGTGCAAAAGTAACAGCTTTGACATGCATGCACGTGAAATTAATGCTTTAAATGGGATTGGGGGGTCTGGGATCAGTACGAGTTAAACACATTTGATAGCATTTGTGACAATGTTAATTACCACAAAATATATTTTGAACTTATTTTGACTAAGAAAACGTATTTAATAAATAAAAAAAAATTAATAATAAAAAAAGAAAAAAAACTTACAATGAAAATGAATTCAGCCAATATTTAAATGTTAAAATACTGTGTCAATTGTAAAGGCACAAGACTTCAAAATATCAGAATCAGTGCACATATGCACATTAACATGGTTTTAATATGGCAACGAAACGACAAACTCTGAAATGACTGTAAGACTAATTTAAACAGCTTTACAGCTTAAATACACAAGTTTTAACAGAAGAATTAATGTACATTCATTTATAAAATTACAGGCTTCGCATTTTTGCTTTTAAATCCTCCATAAATTGGCCCCATTCACTTCCATTATAAGTGCCTCATATTAACCCTGGATTTATTTATTTATTTTCATTATTTTAAAGAAATTAGGTACAAGTCTAAATTAATTTTTTTGTGATAGTCAACATTACGCCACAAATGCTGTTAATTGAGCATTAGTGTTGCTATTGTATTGAGCCCGGAATATTACTTTATTTTATTGATTATTATGAAAAATTGAGAGTTAAATTGTGAAACAATAAAACAGAAAGGCTCAATAGTCTTTCCAGCCAAAACAATGTTTTCAAGCAAGCAATTTTGCATGTTTGCTCTATCAGTGGAGATATCCTTTATCCTGCTTATGACCTCAGTGGCCACTGGACGTTAGTAAGTCTCAGTGACAAACTACAGCACAACAGTTTGTGTTTAACTGATTATATGTTCAGCACTGTTCTAGGAAATTTCCCTCATATCTTTATTGTTTCCCCAGGTTATAGTTTTAATTGCAAAATGACGTCTTCATAACGCATTTAACACAGAAATGTAATCCTTGTCCTGAACATTATGATATAATGTATCACCGCGAACCAGTGATGACGTGAATTCACGGCTGAATTGTTGCACACTATGCAATTCAGCCACCAGCAATTAAATAGTATGCTTTAAATTTCATATTACAAGGATGCTATTATAAAGGTAATTTATAACTGAACACTGTCATTTCCTGTTTGACCTATGCAGATTGTTTTTTCTTCGTAAATACACCCTGATGATTTCAGCAATCACGCCTCGTGACATGGCAGTCAAGGGTTTGGCCGCAAGCTGATTCGGTGTCTGTTTTCTGATTATGGTACTTGTGGAAGACATGGCCCAGCAAAAACCTTTGATATATCAAAGAAACATGCTTGAAAATACAGTTATTTAAGAGCAAATGCTATTATGTGGATTAGATTAATCTGTAGAAAAGATCTCATGTTCCTATCCAATAGCATTGTTAAATTAATAATGAAATATTTCACACTGGGTAGTCGAATAAAACCTGTAACTGTAAATTGGAAATATGACATAAGGGGACAAGCAACCGGTGGGCTAATTATGGATAATTAGTGCTTTTGGGATAACCATAACCCTGCTAAAACATTTTTTCAGCTCCAGCAGCTGTGGTGGGAGCAGTCGGAGGGAGGGGAGCAGGGTGCTGGCAGGTGTTATTTTTACAGCATCAAATATTTGTTGTTAAGGTCTTCATTTACAAATGGAGATGTCTCAAAAACAAGCCTGCCGATTCCCCATCCAGTCACTGTCCAAAATGTCAAACTATATTTCTGTATGTTCATATGAACACTGCTCTGCAAAGTCAAAGTGACCTGAGGGAAAAAAAATAAAAATAAATGGTCTGGAAACACAGAGCCATTCAGAATGTCTATTTAGTAAGCCAACCTAAAAAAAAAAACGAGAAATGCTGTGTTCATTGACTATGTTTATATGCACATCAATTACATTTACATTAAGTTATTTAGCAGACGCTTTTATCCAAAGCGATTTACAAATGAGGACAATAAAAGCAGTCAAAACTAACAAAAGAGCAAGCCTAACGCAGTACACGTAGCAACATATATATATATATATATATATATATATATATATATAAATAATTAAGAGCCATATTCTGGTTGGGACTTTAATGCTCCACAGTTTTTGGAATATTCATTTATACATGTAATATAAGAGCCTTTTTTTTATATTCTAATTCTATATTCTGGCTAACTATTGCCAGTAACGCTGAACCGTAATTTAATCAACCTTTAAATTTAATCAAACATATCTTGGACCTATGGTACTGTTCAGTGTCATATAGTGGTTCTTACACTTCTTAAAAAAAGAAAAGAAAAAACAGTTCGGCCAACGTACCTTCTACAGAACAGAAATGGACATACAATTAAACTTTGGTAACTTGACATTTATCAACAAATGTCGTCTAATAAATTAATAAACACGTTTTTAATTAAAAAACAATAATAGAAATCATGCTTAAATGCTTTAAACAGATCGCATTCAAATTTAAATGGGGTTTAGAATAACAATCTTGTTACCTGGTATTGTGGCGGAAACAGATGACCATCATTGAGCTTTCAGACAAACTGCACTCCTTTTTCATGCTTACTACAATCTTTCACATAGATCTCTGCTGTTCGTTCTCGCACCGATTACTTATTTTTCTAGTACAGTTTAACTAACGTTAGTGTCTCATTTACCGTCAAATGCATTTGCAGAACGCGTTCAGCTCACACACAGAGTCAACGCACGTGTCTGTCGAGCAAATGACCGCGCTTCATGTCGTCTGCTCGGTCTGGGAGCAAAACCTGTTCAGTCCCAAACGCTCGGGAAAACGTGGACATGCGGCATGCAGATGTTTTGTAGACACCACATCCACACTGCAAGCGACATGACAAAACTACGCGACTAACATTATTGCCAATAAAAAGAGAGAGAAAGATCAACACTGCATTGTTTACAATTGACATCTCGCGCTTGCAGAGCACTCAGCTCGTTAGCAGTGTCGCTCCCACCAGCAGTGTTGACTGGGTGTGTTAAAAAAAAAAAACATGATAACATTTATGACTATGAGCTTCAGAGCTCAAATGATTACCGACCTCATCACCTGTCTGGACTTCATCTACCGTGCGAAGAAAACATGTTAAATGTTCAACAAAATCCCAAAAATATAGCATGAGCTGCACGCTTTGTCAACCTCAGTCAAATATTGACCATGACTACAATCCACAAGTTGAGGTAAAAAAAAAACGACCGGTTAGAAACGGATCTGAAGGTTGAGCATCGACCACCCTACAATAATACATTAAAAAGTAAAAATACATAAAAAATTTTTTTAGCTATTTAGCTATGAAATGATACCTATACTCACAGTAGAAGGGAGGTTCAGTACATGATTATTCCAGTGCTGCACAGCAAGTCTCACCATACAGGGGAAAAAATACTCACCTGTCATGCAAGAGGTGTCCAGTCTTCCAAATGCTAAATATTTGTGTTTAAAAAAAGATGATTTCGCTAAGTCAACTGTAAGGAGGTAGAGGTGTCAGTCAGATCTTGTCGGGAAACCTTTGCATGCTTTCTCATGAAGAATCAGACAACTTTTTGCATAGGGCATTCAAGAGCCACTTTATATACAAGAAGTGGTGCATGGTGTGTGCCTGTGATTAATTGGTCAGCTTTTAAATGCCTGGGGAAGAAGTGCAAAACACCAGTGGCATTACAAATGCACAGCACAAATATTAACCTGCACGAACACTCCATTCTGTTCATCACTGTTTCTCTGATAGTCTTGACTTGTTTTTGATGTAAATATGAAATGAGTTTGTGATATTATTCTAGTTGATCTTGAAGGGATAGTTCACCTAAAAATTAAATGTCATTTCAGACTTGACTTCAGACTTGAAATGTCATTTCATGACTGACTTTCTGCTGCGGAACACAAAAGAAGACATTTTGTTTCAACTGTATTTGCCCATACAATGAAAGTCAAAGGGATCTAAAACAACAATGGACCCCACTGACTTTGGATGGATAGAAAAAAAAACGCTCAGACATTCAAAATACCTTGTTCTGCATTCCACATAAGTTATACAGGTGTGTACATTTTTGGGTGAACTATCCCTTTAATGTTAATATTTGAGAAAACAATAAATTTACTCATTTACTTGAATAATCCATATTAAATACTTGTAGCATCAACCAGCACTTATTTCAACCACACAGCTGTTTACTGCTATAGTAAAGCACACAGCTGCATCTTTGAACTGTATTTGGAGAATAAATAGACCTCTTATTCTAACCTGGTGTGCCTGAAACAATGTATATTTCAATTATTAATAAATCAGTTCTTTCTTCCCAGAGTTTATCAGTGACAAATAACCGATTGTTTAAAGCTCATGTGTGCACTCCAGATCTGATCTATTGTATATACTGGTGGTGACTAATTGTCCCTGCTTACAAAAATGCACATGTGGCTCTTCCCAAGCAGGTACCTTGTAACTTCAAAGGTCAATTTAGTCAACTTTAGTCAAAAAAATATTACTAGCTTGAGTTACCATCAGTGTTCTGCTGTGCCCTTTCAGAAAAAAAAAAACGTATTCAAGTTATGGACAATTACAATTGTACAAAGGTACAATTATGATAGATCAGCACATAGTGAACTTAGAACAACCGAGGAAGCATATCAGTTTGTTTTGCATGAAATCAAGGCTATTTCTTTTGATCTAATCACTATGACAAGAGTAGCAGATAAACAAGCTGTTCTTTTCCAACACAGAATAATCCTGCAAAAGCTGATGATAATATATAATTAGACCGTACACATGTGAAGAATATTGATGAGAGTGGAGCAGAATGAAAAATGACCACCCTTTGTGCAGGTGTTCTGTGGGAACTATCGCGTCTATGTCAGTGTTGTTAATAAATAGGGATCCTTTGACAGAACAGTGTTATGCAAACCTGCTTTACAATTATCTAGACAATTAAAGGCTTCTGATTCAGCATAAATAATGGCTTTTTTACACTGAAAGGTGGGGAAAAAAATATATATATTTTTGAGAGAAGTAAGCTATTGGTATAATTATATCCAGGATAATTACTAATTTGTTTGAAAGGAAATGCAGCAAATATTGTGTTTACCAGTATGTTAAACTTAATTTAGTAGCTCAGTTGTTTGAGAACAAGTTCAGTTCAGCCAAAAATAAAATGTGAAATGCATATCTGATTTATCTTTTAAGGTTTACATATGGATGAAAGACTGAATCACATTATATGCAGGGGTTCAGTTTACAGTTTACAGGTCATATGACGTTGCTAACAAGAACATTATGTTGTGTAGCTATTTGGTGTAATGCAATGTGTTTATGCGGTTTAAGGTAAAAAAACACATTATTTTCCACATACTGTACATTATTGTTTCTCCTCTATGCCCCGCCTTTCTCAAACGCGTCGATTTTTACAAAGCTCATCGTTCTGAAAGCGAGGTGTGCTCTGATTGGCCAGCTATCCAGTGCGTTGTGATTGGCTGAATACCTCAAGCGTGTGACGGAAATGTTACGGCCCTCAACACACTGTGATACGGTTTCCCAGCACCGCGAGACAAAACCAATAAAACCCATTACAAACTAGGCATTTGTTGCATCCAGTGGGGACATAATTACTGATTAGGCATGACGAAGCGGATATCGTCCTCTTTTGGAAGACCTAACAAAGTAGTTTCGCTTTCACAATGAAACACACAAAGCATCTCCACAACATGGCGCCGCGGCAACAACAATACTACAGCGAGAATAAAAGTTATGCCTTCTTTCTTTGCGTGAACATTTGGGCGGTGTTATGCAAATCTTCCCACACAGTGACGTAGACATGTGGGGGTGGGTTTAAAGGAGCCATTTTAGGAGGGCGTGGACAAGTCTTAACTTTTATAAAGAATATCTCTTTGGATTTGAGACTTTAGTCTTTGCAACTTTACAGATCTTCTTTATGCACCAAGAGCTTGTAACACTCCAAAGAGAAAAGAAAAATTGAAATCGCATCATATGACCCCTTTAACATGAGTTGATCTACCTCTAGCCACCATTTTGAAGTCACATGACTAGGTAAACACTACTTTCTTTTTTCTTTCTTCTTTCTTTTTTCTTTTTTACTCACAAAATAATTGTATAATATCTGACAAATATGCGTGCAAATTGGACATTTCATTGGTATGTGAAAAGCTTTGCTTTGAAGGAAAGAATTTGTTGAAAATTTACTCACCCTCAGGTCATTCGAGATGTAGATGAGTTTCTTCATCAGAACAGAGATGAAAAATTAAGCATTACATCACTTGTTTAACCAATGGAATCGGCAGAGTGAATGAGTGCCGTCAAAATAAGAGTCCAAACAGCTGATAAGAACATCACAGAAATCACCAAGTAATCCACACGACTCCAGTCCATCAATAAAGGAATTGTGAAGTGAAAATCTTCATGTTTGTAATAATGTTTTTAACTTTTACAAACTTTTACTAGTCCTCTATCCACAATATTGCTTTCTCCAGTTAAAAAGTTGTCTTATCTGAATCAAGAGAGAAATATGCACCAATCAAGCACCGTTTAGAAGCAAAAACAGTCTAGAACATTTTTAAACACATATGTCGATGGATTTTGATGTGAGAGGACAACAGGCCATGGACTTTTTCACTGGAAAAAGCATTATTTTGGATTATGAACTGGTATTTTGACCAGAAGTGATAGTTTAAAATTAAAATTGAATTTGTTTCTTCTACAAACACGCAGCTTTTCACTTCACAAGACATTAATCGATGGACTGAAGTCGTGTGGATTACATTTTTTATCAGCTGTTTGGACTCTCATTCTGACGGCACCCATTCACTGCAGAGGATCCATTGGTGAGCAAGTGATGTAAAGCTAAATTTCTCCAAATTTGTTCAGATGAACAAACAAACACTTCTACATCTTTGGATGGCCTGAGGATGAGTACATTTAAAACAGATTTTCATTTTTGGGTGAACAGTTCCTCTATTGTTATGTTATATCTCAAGATCATTTAGCAGTCGTAGTCCAAAAGTTAAAAAAAAACAAAAAACAATTAGTGAATTGCAAAAATGAGAATGAGGTTTTGTTGAAGGAGATATAAAAAAAGACATGGGAAAAATTAACATCTGGATTTTGTTTTTAAACCTAAAAACTTAAATCTTACAGAAGCAGTAGGGCTTTCATAAAAAAATGTAACCCTGGCATCACATTCTTCATATACACACATTTCTGCATGTTAACATGTTGTGAACTGCAAAAACAGACAACATTCAGTCATAGCGTGAGCATGTCAGAGCACGTGAAATCATGCGGTGAGAGGAAAGTGATCACAGCACAATAGAAAGCTCATGTAAATCATAATTTTCCTCCCTCAGACTTGACAAACTATCAATTATTGTTCACATGACTGCTAACCAGTGTGAGGGCAGGGAGCAAGAGAAGTTATTTTAGTTGCAAACCGGAATAAACAAATGAACCAATGCTCATTGAGATAATTCAGACGGAAGGATACACAGAAATGAATATTTGTATACTCAGCAGCCCTAAAAAGCATTTGGACACTCAAACCACAAAACCCATGCTAAAAACATTTGATATGTTTATGTATCTTTCCAATTCCCATTGCACTTCCCTAAGAGAGGTTTAAGTCAAAAGGCGAAAAGATTGGAGGCCTAAATGCATTGCACAACATGACTAGCAACATTGATTTCTTTGGCAATATGAAGTTTTTGTCCCACCTCATGCCCCCTAGATTGATGTCAAGTCAAGTCAAGTCACCTTTATTTATATAGCGCTTTTAACAATACAGATTGTGTCAAAGCAACTGAACAGCATTAATTAGGAAAATAGTGTCAATAATGCAAAATAACAACAGTAAACACTAATTTTTCAGTTAAAAACAGTTCATCATTGAATTCAGTGATGTCATCATCCAACTCAGTTCAGTTTAAATAGTATCTTTGCAATAATTTGCAATCAAGTCAACGATATCGATGGAAATGAAGTGTCCGGGTGACTGCAGTGACCATCTGATCTGGATACAGACTGGATCTGGTGGCTACGGTGACCTCGGAATAAGAGAGTGATGTGAGATTTGAGTTTGAATGAAAATATGAGCTGCTCTTATCTGATGAGCCACATTCTATGAGATCCTCAATTACTAGTTGAGTCACGTTGATCTCAGCCTCATGCTCCCACTAAATCTTTTACCACCCAGGCATGACAAGACCACACTCAGAGCACCCAGCCTTAATGCATCCCTTCTCCTTTATTAGGACGGCCCTCACTGTTCCCACTATTAATAATTACAGGTTTAAAATATCATGTGCGGATTCTAATACATTGGGAACATGACACAGCAGCTCTTCTTGGTGCACTTTCTGAAAACATCTCTTGTGAAAGAGACAGATCAGATGGAGCTGCTGATTTGAATCCTGTCGAATGAGAGAATATTTAACTCTTTTATTGGGAAAAGGAATCATCTTCAGAGAATAAGACCAACATTTGACTAATGGTTTAAAGAGTGAAAAGGATCCAAGGCCAGTTATTAAGTAACCAAGTTAATCTAATTCTCCTTTAAATTGACAGACTAAAAACAGCAGAGAACCTTCTAGGCACCAGCTTCGCTTCGGTCGCACATCTTGAACAGCACCAGACAACTTCATTAAAAGATAAAAGTAAAACAGATTTTCAAGAAAGTAAATGCTAACATTTATAAAGATATAAGGAAGTTAAATTAAATATTTAAGGGTTAAATTATGTTTCCCTTTCATGTATTGTGTCTAAATGTCACAACCAAAATACCTTCAAGAAATGAAATAAAGAAAAACTGAAACTGAACTTAAGTTTCTGCATGTTTAAAAAATGCACTCCTCAATTCAACATTTTGGATTGACTGATCGTTTGGGTTTAAGAACACTTGAATGATCTTTAGGAAATGTGAGCACATACTGACCTCTACACTGACCTTCACGATACAGTTTGATTACAATCCACCGTCTCTCCCAACGCAAAGTTCAGTCATCCAGTCCACGCTCCCAAAAGGCCGCTGTCGACAGCAAGAGCGCAGAGCCATATTTCTGTGAATATGCACTGACGTCAGGCGTGGTGGTCATGTGACCTTATTTCTATTCAAATTTGAATTTAAATTCTATTTACATTGTGCATTGAATGTGGATTTCATATATTATTATTAATTTATCTTAATGCCTGGCACTTCAGATGCACTCAAACATACGGGTCATTCTTGTGGTACAATATTATTAATAAAAATATAAACTCATCAATTTTATATACTTTCAAACGATCACATTTTAAAATATTACAAACACATTTGTTTAAATTAATCCTAATATCACAATTAGAAATTAATATATATTTATTTATTTACATCTTTCTGACATTTCCCTTATTGCTTGGGAATATTGTTTTAATTTGTAATTAACTAATAAGGGCCACTCATCCTCCAGGGTGTGACAATTTTGGTTGAAAAAACAAAACAAAAACAAACCCTAACCCTAAAATAATAATTAAAAAATAAACTATAAAGAGCAGGTTTACAGATGAAAATTCTTGACCTATTACTAAGGTACTTTTTTAAATGACTGCATAACAGGAATAACACAAAGTAGACACACCGGTTTATTATTCACTCTTCTGTTTATTTATTGTACTAAAGCACAGATGAGGTTACAAAACAGCACAATATCCTGTTATCACCCACTGGCCATTAGTATTTTAACAGGAAAAAGAGGGAATGCTTTTCAGTTCTAAATTAGCACACAGTGGGTCTCTGTACCACAGATCATGCAGTAATTACAGGTTACACGTATTCATTTGTAGACACAGAAGTGCACAGAGAGAGAGAAATAGGAAAGGCATAGGGTGATCCATATACATTCACACTTAATATGCACATGAACAATAAGAACTGCACAAAAGATTACACAGATCACCTCAAATTGAAATCCTTCCTCTGAAAAAATAGCTTTCAAAACCAAGCGTGTTAAGCTTTCAATGTCTGTAAAGCCTTTATACATTTCTTCTAAAAAGGAACAAAGTTGCATGTGTGAAATATACATATGGAAAAATACATACATTTGTGTTTTTTTAAACTGCCATTTATTTCAGCAACAATATTGAAGGTTAGCATAGCCTTAAATCAAGAAATAAAGTGTATGGGTATGTGAGGCTTTCCACCCAAATCTCTTTCACTGTGACAAATCAAACACCAAACAATCAAAAAGATGAATGTTTAATTTACAGAAACAGTTTAAATTGCAAGCAAAGAGGAATGTCAATAGCGGTTTAAATGACCTAAAAACCTATTGAGGTTTTCAGAATTAAGTAGGGTTTTCCAAATTAAAATATCAACACACTCTCTACACCTATAAGTTCTTAAGAGACAAGAGAAGTATATTAAAGCCCATGGAAAATAAGCCCTATGTGCTTAAAACAAATCATAAAATACATTATATCAGCTTTTGTCTCTTCTGAATGTAATAAGTCATCTCTTTTCAAATAAGTCAGCACCTGACAATTCAGTATCTAAAACATTTTGCTCCAAGGTGACTTAGAAAATGAGAAATAAAAGCAATCAAGTGTCTTGAAAATGAGCAAAAACTCCCAAGCATCACACACTTACGAGTTAATTTACGAGGCAATTTATAGACATATATTGCAGACCTCACGACTGACCTGTGGGACCAAGTGCCGCATTTAAAATCTCTGCTATTGTCACATGACAGAATTATATTTGGCACACAGAATATTTTTTTTTATAAATCTGCATTGGCTGCATACAACAACACCGAAACCTCATTATCAACCAGCATTCAGAGGCACTAAATATTTACCGACCGCAACTTGTAAGCTCCAGCTTCTGTCCCCAGTCAAGAGCAGATTATTGCACAAAAAGCAATTTAAAGTGTCACATAAGGGCCTCTCTAGCTCTGGTATAATTTCACTGCACAATGTTGCTGATTGACAAAACTCAGGTTGAAAGGACTGTTATACATTTAGTGATCGCCGGCAAAGAGCTGCCTGTCAAGTTTAAGATTGATTTCAACTATACAACGTGCAAATGAAGGGATAATATCCATTGACAATTAAGTACTGTCACTATATTCCCCACTAAATCACACTCAAACACACACTGATTCTTTTTTCTCATTATTGTATGTTGGAATTCTAAACATTATTTAATGCAGATGGCCTAGGGTTTTTCAAATCACTTGAACTGAAAATACAAAAATGATGTGCAGTGATTGTCTACCCTAAACAGCATGTGTATATCTGACTGGTAGCATGGTTATCTTGCAGCGAGGGTGCATACAAGGTGTGCAAAGAGCTGCCTAACCATGACCAGAAGGAAAACAACAGCACACATCAAACTTCAACTGTCACACAGAATGAAGGAAGACTGTTCGCTCCTCACCAAACCTTGGAGTAACTGAGAAGGCAGCACACATCAAACTTCAACTGTCACACAGAATGAAGGAAGACTTTTCGCTCCTCACCAAACCTTGGAGTAACTGAGAAGGGTGTGTGTGTGTGTGTGTGTGTATGTGTGTGTAACAGAGGACAAAGGCTAAAGCCTGGGCACAGCATGAACACCTCACTCACGGCTCCCAAAGAGCTGAAGGAAAAAAAGGAATATGTAGACCACATCCATGTAGAGGCAGATGGCTCCGAACACATGCTCCTCTGGGTTCAGAGAGTACCGCCTGTTGCCGAGCAGCAGCTGCATGTCAAATGCCAGAAACTATAGCATGACAAAAAGAAGATAATTACATCTTGTATGAAGCACATAAACATGACGAAATTGCATTGTTAAAGGGTACTAACCAGAGTGAAAACCAGAGCACCAAATCCAGCATAAGCAGTATGCAACCAGGGTATCTAAAACCACAGACAGAAGCAGATGTTTAAGTTGACAACACTGCACTGGAACACACTGGGAATGCATTCTGCACACTGTATAAACGGTGGCAGGTGTGGTTACCACAACTTCACTGTAAAAAAAGGTTGCAACATTTTAGGTTTTACGGATTGAACTTAAATTTATAGTAAAAACCTGTATTTCATTAACTGGTATAATGTTAATATACCAACCTATAATCTCTTTTGTACCTTTATAATATACTGACAACCACCAAAAAACACAGGAGGTAATGAGAAAGTCACATGATAAATCACAACATGAAGGTCACAACAAGTAGCTTTTCCACAAGCAGAAATAACCAATTAACAAGTTTTTACCGTACATTGTAAGAAACAAATTCATAGAAAAACGGATAATATGCTGGCTAAAAATTACCAGTACATTTACTGTTAAATTTACAGACATTTCCTTCGACCCTAAAACACAACACAATGCAAAGTGTAATTCAAACTATGGGTGAAACACCTGTAAAAAATCAATATAGACAATTCCTTCATATTAAAAGTTTGGGCCATATTTTTACGGACTTTTCTTAAGAGTGCAGCATTCTTAGAGTCGTTTACCATTAAAATTCTGATCATTTTATCCACCTTATTTTTCAACGCGGAAATAAGCCGTTTTCTGTGAATGTGCGAGACTTCCGGTTCATTAGCCACTGTAGGAAAATAACGAGAAGAATAACAAAGTAAACGGTTAAACAGTTTACACTACAAACCAGTGTGTTCATAATTAAACTAATACATTAAAATAATATGGTAAGACACACCAGTTTGCAACATCAAGCAGCAAAACGAGTTGTTTTGTACAGCTAAAAGTAGCTGGAAGGGAATAACACCGGAAGCCAGATACATTAAATTGGCTGCGTCCGTATAAATAAGGTGGATACAGTGTAGATAATTAAAAAAGATAAAGGTAAAAGTTAAATCTACGTGATTATAGCACAGCATAATAGTGATTAAATATCTATTAAGGGTTTACAAGCAGCTTACATATCCAAATGGTGCGGTGAAGAACAGCAGAAGCCCGGTGATCATCAGCACCATCATGAGGGAGAAAAGTAATCCATGACAGGTGGTGAAGTCAACCTAGATGACAGAAGACCTCACTCTATCAAATGACATGTAAACGAAGCACTTGAAAGAAGCCATTTAGGACAAAATGATCTCACCCTGGATTGGAAACAGAAGAGTGTGATGGCCAAACACACCAGTGCTGTGATGCCCACACACATCATCACCACTTTGGTATTATGATAGCTGTAAATAGAAAAAGAGTGAGATTGCTGCAAATTCAACACATACACACTAACATTCTAAAGAGTCTAAAGAGCTAAAAAATGAAAAGAATCATTATAAAGAATATTTCACTTCTAACAGTGCTTCGTGTTTTAAATGAATAGAATACAATAAGTGTAATAAGTTATTACATTTAAATATAAAGTTTATCTTACCTGGCTAGCATGCCTGCCATATAGGACATTGCCAAAGTCTGAAAATAAAACAAGAATATTCACCCCTTTCTTTTTCTGGTGGTTAAAAACGTTAAATGATAGTGGATACTTATTACAAATTAGTGTTTACCATCATTTAACTTTCAAATTAATGAGACAATGAGATCACTTACAAAAATGGCTAGAAGGATCATATTGGTAGGGTATCTTCGTCTGTAGATGAAACACAAACACTGATAGATAAGTGATGTATGCTAAAGAAGCTCACAGTTCCTGAAATCACACACCTCCTATGTGAGCAAACATCTCATATGTTGGTTTCAAACTCAAAGACAAGAAGAAAGTATAATCTTATAAGTATAATATTTTCTTACCGTGCATTTGTGCTGCATACAAGCATCAGGTATGTTCCCATGAAAGTCATGCTGGACAAAAACAAAGCAGTGTCACTAACAGGGTAAACATAACTCAAACATAAAGTCCCGAAAGTTCCCTCTAATGAGGAAACAGAACAGTGTATAATTCAGTCACTTACTATGAGGTCAGATAGAAAACTCGATTGTACTGTACAAACTTCCGGACAGGCTCACTGTGAAAGACAGTGACAGTGCTTTCTTTTAAAAGTGCAATAAATGCATATAATGGGGTTGTCATGTACTCTGATGTGTGTATGGCTTACCAAAATGTGAAGAGTGACACCACACCAAATGTGACCATGAGCTGAACCATGAGGATACAGAAGACCTGCCAAAGAAAAACATGCTTTTCGTGATCAAAATTTTTCAGGTAGGTAAGATTTTTAAATGTTTTTGAAAGACATCTCTTAAGTTCATCAAGACAGTACTAAAAATACTCTAAAACAGTTATATTGTGAAATATTATTACAATTTAAAACAGCTGTTTTCTATTTGAATATATTTTAAGTTGTAATTGCAGAAATTGCCAAGCTGAATTTTCAGCTGCCATTACTCGTCTTTAGTGTGACATGATGCTTCAGAAATCATTCTAATATGCTTATTTGATGCTCAAGAAATATTTCTTATTATTATCAATGTTGAAAACAGTAGTGCTGCTTAATATTTTTGAGAAATCTGCAATACATTTGAAAGAATTCCTTGATGGAGGTAAAGTTAAAAGGAACAGCATTTATTTGAAATAGAGATCTTTTGTAACATCTGAAATACTGACATATTTTCCCTTTCCAAAAACAGTTGAATCAGGACTTTCACACCTTCCTGATGAACATACGGCGGACATTCTTGTCCTCCCAGTTGCTTCCACTGAGGCCGTCGAAGCTGCTGCTGGAGCTCGGGTCAGAGAAGGGTGAGGACATGTCTGCAGCATATGCATTGGAATATCCTGGACCTAAACACACATTTTGCACTATTAACATTGTTCAAACAGAGAACAAAGACATCAAAGATAATGTTCCTTGCTTACCAAAACTTCTGCATCTATAGCCAAAGATATTATAATAGATTGTCACTTACTTGGGCCAGGATGCACATAAGCCCAGCTGGGGTGCATGGGCATGGTTGGGGGTGGCATTGGGGGCGGCTGGGAGGCATAAGTGAAGCTACCAGCTCCTTGTTCTTTATCTCCTGCTGTAGCTTCAGCATAGCTGGGTGGGGCTGCTGGCAAACTCATGGTCTACTGTAAAACAATATCATTAACACAATGAAAGAAATCATCCGAGGATGGAATCACAACTAGCACAACTAGATCTGATACTTGAGCACCCTGGCTTGCATTAATATTTTATACCCCAACACCAATGGAACTTTGCAACTCTTCACCACATGAATTCATTATGAACCTAACACTTGGATCCTTTCCTGTTTTAAGCCAATAGCAGACAGAACGGTTAAAGAAGAGCTTTTATAAAATTATCTTTCAACTGACCAGATTATAATGCTTATAAATTAACTCTGTAAAGCCTGACATATAAGTCAAAATGTTTTTTAATGGAAGAGTTTATTGAACCTTTACTCAAAATTTAAAAGAACTTCTGATAGCTTGTAACAGTATAACAGACTTTTTACAAAAAAAAAAAGCTTAAAACTTTTAGTTGTCGCTCTAAATCTCCTAACAATATGTCTTAGTAAAATTATATTTAAATGTTTAGTTATATGATCAACACTCTGTAGTATTTATTGTGGGGGGCAAAACATATAATGCAATACAATACAATGATGACTGAGAGATAAGAACATTCCTCAAAAGCCTCAATACTCACACTTAAACATGATATGGATAATCAAGCCAACTTAAATGACTTCAGTGCCGTAAATGTTCATGTTGAAATATTAATATCAATATAAAATGTATTCTTACATTTACTTTTCAAAATGATAAAAAAGTTTTCACTGCAAAAAGACACGTTTACCTCATCCTAAAGGTGGACGTTTTTAAAATTAAACTAAAAAAAGTATAATTTTCTTGCTAAAAAAGTATGAACCTGCAATCAGATGACAGAAGGCATGTAGAAGATTGTGTAGAATTTATTTTTTTCTTCAACGAAGTGGTGATCATGCTGATAATTTAGAGGCTTTAGAAATCATTGTGTCAAATATGAACAGTAGTATTTACATGGTTAATTGTATTGTCAAAAGTGTAGTGTTATCTATCAGTTATTATCAACAATAAACATTGAACATCAGTTTAGACATATTGATCTGGCTAGTGACTGTAGAGCTGTCAAACACACCGCACAACAGTCTCTCATCCTAAACTATTAGTCCTAATGAGTACCGTTATACTAAAGTCAGGAGCAGAGACAGAACTGATACACATGCTGACAGCACTTAGCTTAGCTAGCACATCGATTACACTTTTCAAGCCCATTCTGTCGTGTATGAGACGACAAATGATTTGCTTATATAAGAATATGGCTGTTAGAAAGTACTTAAAAATGTAGGTTCTAATTAATTAGTCATAAACTAAGCTCTGTATTTCAACTTACCTTACTGTAACAGCTAATGTGATACTCGAGATTCCCAAGTAAAAACAATGTACTCAATCATGTAATGACGTACGTCCGGTGTTTCCGGAAATGATAAACACGAATCATGCACCGTTTTATCAAAATGTACTGTATTGATTATTGAACATATTGATTAAATATTTTATTTTACAGCGAAAACGTGCTGTTGCTCATACAAGCCAGTAAAATAAACGAACTCACATATTTGATTAACTAACGTTATATTTTATTTTTGATGGCAAATTTCCATATCCATAAAAGCAAATTCTCGAATTAGAAATCATGCTTTTTATTATTTAAAAATAAGAAACATGTTATACTGAATCAATCTGACCTTCAAATAAAAACAAACCGTGGCTATTCAGATCGTACACACAATTCTTTGTTAAAAACTGTTTATACATGGTCATATTGTTCAATTACAAAGTATTAAGTGATGTGCTATAATTTTGGATAAACGTCATATTTATATGAATATTTTATATATCAGAATCAGCAAGAGCTTTATTGTCAGGTATGTTAACACGTACCAGGAATTTAGGGTGACAGGAGCTTCCACTGCACAAACAGAAGGACCATGACAAGACACAGATCATAGAAATAGAATAACCAATAGGAAATAGCAATATGCAACATACATACACACACATATATACATGTATATACACACACACATACACAAACTAATAAACATTACTAGAAAAGTAAAAGACACCAAGGTAAAAATGTCTAAGCTGTATATATCCCCTTTTTCTGTTGAACATTTTGTAAAAAGAAACCTTAAAAATACATTTATTAATCCCAGTTTGATTACAAAGGTAGAGAGGCAGCTGGAATTATTCAGCTATGCAGACACTGAACCATAATCCTCCTGGTTCTGTAAGAAACCAAGATAATAGATATTGAGCAAAATGTATAGAGAAGACAGATTTTGAACTCAAAGGAAAAAATGTCCAAGCCAAATCAATAAACGTACACTTTTAATTAGAATTAGACATTTTAGCAAATAGAGCTTTAAACAATATTTGATCAAATAAAAAAACCTCATCAAGAGTTCTTTACGTTTACTTTATCCTTCATCTTACAGTCTTTGTCCTATAGACCTTTCCTGTTCTAGTACAAAAAAACTAAGCGCACACCCATGATTTTAATAGGTATTTTGAAAGTAAAGTCCAAATACTGTGATGCATATTAACACACAAAAAAAGAAAACAAGACAGCTACTTCCACTGGAAACCCCAGCGACTGACTCGGGTGTTACAGGTGGTACTGAATCTGCAGTCTAACCAGCATGCTTGTATTTCCTGGAGAGCAATAGTCTCATTGGCAGAGATGTTGGAACTGTCCTCTATGGGGGGCTCTACTGGCTATAAATCATGCATCTGTTTGTCGATTTTTGATTTTAGATGTTCCTTGTAGGCCAGAATGTCCCTGCTCCATTTTGTGATAGTCTGCTTTTCACAAACCCAGATCTCCTGAGCCACCTGCAAGGAAACAAACCAATATTACTACAAAGTAACAAAGACCTCAAGTCAGCTGCATTAGCTTGACCGAGACAAAATGATAGTTAAATGTACAAGAAGGGCAAAAAACTAACTTAAACTTTCACATTACCTGCTGAATAAGCCTAAAGTCGTGGCTGACCAGCATCATTCCACCCTCAAAGTCATTGATCGCCTCAGCCAGAGCATCAATGGTTTCAATGTCAAGGTGATTGGTCGGCTCGTCAAGAAAGAGCATGTGGGGATTCTGCCAGGCCAACCAGGCAAAGCAGACACGGCACTTCTGTCCATCAGACAGATTCCTAATAGGGCTCACCTAGTTTAAAAAGGAACACATCAATATGTAAAGTAGAATATATTTGCAGATTAAAATAGTAAAAAAAAAAAACCTACCTGCTGTTTGCCGGTGAGTCCATAGCGGCCAATGATTTTCCTCATTTCTTCTTTCTCCTTAATCTCAGGGTAACACTTCATCATGTATTCCAGAGGTGAAAGGTCAAGCTCCAATTGCTCTGTTAGATGCTAGAGAAGTTAAATACTATTAAAACCAGTCTAAACCACTGAACTCAAATTATATGGAGGCATTTTAATATTAACAATAAAGGTCATTTAAGTTATTGCCATTATCTTCACTATTATGATCCTGATCCATTATAATTATTACTACGTAAATGTCATGACAAATGGTCTAGCCAACAGACCTGATGATATCGTCCAATCTTCACATGGGAGTGTTTTCTAATCATACCATCTGTGGGCAGGAGCTGAAAAAAAAAAAAAGAGAAGATATTTTATAAACCACAATACTAAAAACTCCAAACTACACAAAATGTGTGAACACCAAAGTTAAATGCATTTGTTAAAATCTGCCTTACCTCTCCAGTAAGGAGCTTCAGCAAAGTAGACTTTCCCGCCCCATTGGGCCCTACAAGGGCCACCCGTGTGTCCAAGTCAATTCCAAACTCCAGGTTCTTATAAATATGTGGCTATATAACACACAAAAGATACATGTGAGAACCTCAACCCAGAGAAAGATGCAACAAAAGTGTGTCAAATGTTGTATTGTATATTAGACCTGCATACCGTATTTTCTGAATACCTGAAGCTGACATTCTGAACCATAATGACAGGAGGAGGGATCTTCCCACAGGGAGAAAAATAAAATGACAGGGTCTGAAAAGACAAGGTAGTTTGAGTCATTTTGCTATTGACTGAAATGTAGCATATACAGCAACAAAAAAGGCAAACTGCATAGAGTTGTGCCTGAGATCAAGTGGAAACTGTTCTTTCATTACCTTGTCATTCACAACACGCTCGGTAAGACCTGAGGCAACCATCTTCTGTAGAGTCTTCTCTTTGCTCTGAGCTTGTCTAGCCAGCTTGGCAGAACCGTGACCAAACCGAGCAATGTAATTCTGAGGATCAACAAGAACACGTTTAGATAGCCACATCAATCACAAACTAAGTGTTTGGAGAAATGCAACGAAAATTTGCATGTTTACAAAAGTACATTTAGAAGTTTACCTTCATGTGTGCCATCTGGTCCTGCTCCCAGTTAAACCGCTTCATCTGATTCTCCTCCAGTTCCTCTCTGGTTTTCACATACTGGTCATAATTACCCTACACAGAAGAGGATGAATGATGAAATAAATGAAACTGCACATTTGTAATTCTAGGAAATCAGCCCTAAGTGCTTACGGGGGACAGAATTAGTCTCTTTACCGTGTAATATTTCAGCTTGCACTGGTGGAGGTGAATAATGTTAGTACAAACACCATTGAGGAAGTCCTGAGAATGGGATATTAAAACCAGAATTCTTTTGAACCTGTCAGGGAAAAAAAAAGAAAAACTTGAGCATATAGCTCTCCGCATGGTCTTTGCAAATAACTGCATCACAATAACAGAATGCATTTTGTAATATAACATTGGCAACACTAAAGGTGTGCTTGTTAAGGTGTATTAATTGTAACAACATTTATTACAATACCATGTGTTACTACAGCATTAGGATTAGAAAAAAGACAGTGGTATCCTAACATCTTCAAACAAAACCGCATCTAGGTTGTGCTGACAGATCAGTTAAACGCTTCGGTCTAGTTTTTGTCAAAGCTCTATCCATATCAATGAACAAACTGCTTGATGGAAGAGCTACAATTCGGCCTTTTGTTAACATCATTTCATCAGCAACAATACACAGTAAACAAATAAATATTAACCCCTTTATTCAATATTCTCACACAGCCTTTGTTTTAAAAATAAAGACTTACTGTCGGAGCTCTTCCTCCAGCCACACACATGCGTCCAAGTCAAGGTGGTTTGTTGGCTCATCCAAAAGCAGCATGAAAGGCTTGAGAAACAGTGCCCTGAAGATTTCAGAAAAAACATGAGTTTAAATTGTTATGCAAAGATATATGCAGACGCATTCACTGAAATGCATGGGGATCAGAAAATACGCTTCATACCGTTTTTGTCACTGCACAGTTAGCACAAAGCAACTGCGCTATCATTCGGCCTTTTATTACATCATCTCCCAGCAGCTCTAAACTTAAGTATAAGATTCTGAGAGCTCACCGAGCAAGAGCAACACGCATCCTCCAGCCACCGCTGAAGTCTTTGAGTTTCTTCTGCTGCATAGCAGTAGTGAAGCCGAGACCGTTGAGGATCCGCGAGGCCCTCATCTCGGCTTTATCAGCATCCAGCTCCTCCAAACGCTCATACAGCTCCATCAGTTTCTCACATTCAGCTAAAGTTTGACAAACAAATGTAAACAATTAAATTCACAAATTACAAATAAGTGTTCCTCAACCAAGAGATTCCTTAAAAACTGAACATAATTAAGGAGCCTTCTCAAGCAGAGGTGTTCAATATACCACGCCTAGGAAAGGAAGCTGTTACAAAAACAGTTCCTATGAAAACGTGGAAAGTTTTCATATTGATCTGACCTATTAAAATAAATTATTCTCAGGCAAAAATGTGAAAATGTTTATTAAACATTCATTAAATGTTTATCCTTATGCCATCATTGGTTCTCGGACTTCTTGGGATCAAACAATTCATATCGAACAAGTATGGTTTGAACAAGTAAATGCCAATTGTCATTTCTAGGTGAACTAATCCTATCAAAATATGTCATTTGCATTTGATCAGAGTTGTTGAAACTCACAGTCCTCATGAGCGAGCTTTTCAGCCTCTCTCTCCAGCTGGATTCTCTCTTCATCTACCTCCATGACACACTCCAGAGCAGTCTTCTCACTGGGAGCCATCTCACGGGTCAGGTGGTAGATATCAATGTGTTCTGGAATCGGCACCTCCCTGTGACCAATTGCTGACAGCAGCATGGATTTGCCTACACAAAAATGTAGATACAAGTCTGTTATCTATGAGCCTGACAATTTAAGTAATTTCTAAAGCCACCAAGAGGAGATCTATTAGACCAACATGAACAGATTGTTGATTTACCAGTTCCATTGAGTCCGATGAGGCCATACCGACGGCCAGAGTTGAGCTCCAAACTAGTGTCACTGAGTAGCTCTTGTCCGTGAAAGGTGAGAGACAAGCTGCTGATGTGCACATCAGTGCTGTTGGGATGAGATGCCAACACGCCAGTCACTGCCCGAGCCTCGGTTTTCTTCAGCTCAAACTCATCCAGCTCCTTCGTCAAACTGGCAACCCCTGTAAAAAGAGAAAAATAATATTCAAATGGATTAAGGAGGATGATGAGAATCAGGTTTTAAAACATCCTGAATAAAAAGCACATGCAATGTCAATTCAGACAAATGCATAAAAACAGATGGGCTGAACAAAAATGCAAGTCCACTCTCTGACAGTAGATGGCACTTATAGAAAAGCAGAAATAACCTTTGCAATGTGCGAAATCCATTGTCTGTCATCAACAGCGTAGCAATGTAAGAAACATACAGTATTTACATTTTTTTTCAAACAGCTGATTTTTTTATTCGCTATGAGGTTTATCAAATAACACAGATACAGAGAGAAAAGAGTCATGTTTGTATTCTTTCACAGCTATTCATTGGCGCTTGGAAAAATCCTTTGGGCACATGACCAAAAAACAAATCTTATTGGTTGGCCAGTTTTCTTCACAGTGCAATGGAAAAGAGACTAGAACACCT
>NW_015546123.1:1220740-1221511 GCF_001515605.1 Sinocyclocheilus anshuiensis | reverse complement strand
GACTAAAACCCCTCTCCAAAAAAAAAAAAAAAAAAAAAGGAGTCTTTGACCTAGGGCTGGGACAATAATTCAATATCAATATGTATCGCGATATAATTTCTCAATAACGGTGATATGATTTTTAAACATTTCCAATATTTCGATATACATTACTAGTGTTTCCCATACATTGATTTATTTGTGGCGTTTGACATCGTTGAATAAACGAGCACTGCACGTTTCAAGATCAAAACGCGGCGCGGGTGTTTTATATGAATGTTTCTCTGCAGGGAACCGACGGTCGTCAGAAAAGTTTTTATGTCATTTTTATTTTATCTGATAAAGTAGCGTTCATGAGCGGAGCTGCTTTGATTACAGCCATCACTGGAGAAACCGCTAGTTTTATCACTCTAAATGCGCCTCCTGCTGGCAGAGAATGAGTTTTCATTTTAAACTTTCATTGTCTCCAGCAACATTTCCAGTTTTTGTTGTTGTTCAATTTTTTTGTTTTCTGCAGAGACTCGGAGCACTTTTCATACCCTTTTTTCTGGCTGAAGCACATTTGTTTCAATCTATAAGAATAATCAGCCTACACTACCGGTCAAAAGTTTTTGAACAGTAAGATTTTTAATGTTGTTGTATTTTTATTTTTTTTTATAATTCTCTTCTGCTCACCAAGGCTGCATTTATTTGATCCAAAGTACAGCAAAAACAGTAAAATGTTGAAATATTTTTACTATTTAAAATTGCTTTCTATTTGAATAGATTTTAAAATGTAATTTATTCCTGTGA
>NW_015546123.1:1218961-1219903 GCF_001515605.1 Sinocyclocheilus anshuiensis | reverse complement strand
AGAACCCCCTTCCATAAAAAAAAAAAAAAAAAAAGGAGTCTTTGACCTAGGGCTGGGACAATAATTCAATATCAATATGTATCGCGATATAATTTCTCAATAACGGTGATATGATTTTTAAACATTTCCAATATTTCGATATACATTACTAGTGTTTCCCATACATTGATTTATTTGTGGCGTTTGACATCGTTGAATAAACGAGCACTGCACGTTTCAAGATCAAAACGCGGCGCGGGTGTTTTATATGAATGTTTCTCTGCAGGGAACCGACGGTCGTCAGAAAAGTTTTTATGTTCAGCATCATTACTCCAGTCTTCAGTGTCACGTGATCCTTCAGAATATGCTGATTTGGTGATTTGTTTTTGGGGGGGGTTATAGAAATGAATACTTTTATTTAGCAAGGATACTTTAAATTGATCAAGACATTATATAAAGACATTTATACTGTTACAAAAGATTTCTATTTCAGATAAATGCTGTTCTTCTGAACTTTCTATTCATCAAAGAAACCTGAAAAAATTCTATGCTGTTTTCAACATAATAAATGTTTTTTTGAGCAGCAAATCAGAATATTACAATGATTTCTGAAGGATCATGTGACTGGAGTCATAATGCTAAAAATTGAGCTTTTTTCCTGTGTGAAAATCACAGGAATAAATTACATTTTTAAATATTTCCAAATAGAAAACCGTTATTTTAAATAGCAAAAACATTTCAAAATGTTACTGTTTTTGCTGTATTTTAGATCAAATAAATTCAGGCTTGGTGAGCAGAAGAGACTTCTTTAAAAACATTAAAAATCTTACAGTTCAAAAACTTCTGGCTGGTATGTTAGCCTATAGTTTGAAATTAAAGATATTAATAATTAATAAGGTGAGTCTGAGATGTTTATTTGACAGTGATTTCACATTTCTTGTTTGTATGAAGGCTAAATACAAA
>NW_015546123.1:1212831-1218467 GCF_001515605.1 Sinocyclocheilus anshuiensis | reverse complement strand
GCACACAGGCTTACGCTGGTAACTCATCAGTGGACTTTCCTCCTCAATATAGGCTATATTTTTCTCATTCTCACTAATTCAAGTTTTTATATGAATGAATCTCTGAAGGGAACCAACTGTCTTCAGAAAAGTTTCGGTGGAATTTTCATTTTATCTGATAAAGTAGCGTTTATGAGCAGAGCTGCTTTGATTACAGCCGTTACTGGAGAAACCGCTAGTTCTACTGCTCTCAATGCGCCTCCTGCTGGCAGAGAATCAGTTTTCATTTTCAATAATAAGCCCGTCTCCAGCAACGTTTTTGTTGTTGCTTAATTTTTTTGTTTTCTGCAGCAACTCAGAGCACTTTTCATACGCTTTATACTGGCTGAAGCACATTTGTTTCAATCTATCAGCCTACACAGCCTACACTACCAGTCTTAAAACTACCAGTTTTAACAGTAAGATTTTTTATTGTTTTTTATCTTCTGCTTCTTCTGCTCACCAAGCCTGCATTTATTTGTTCCAAAGTACAGCAAAAGCAGTAATATTGTGAAATATTTTTTACTATTTAAAATAACTGCTTTCTATATTGCTGTGATCAAAGCTGAATTTTCAGCATCATTACTCCAGTCTTCAGTGTCACGTGATCCTTCAGAATATGCTGATTTGGTGATTTGTTTTTGGGGGGGGTTATAGAAATGAATACTTTTATTTAGCAAGGATACTTTAAATTGATCAAGACATTATATAAAGACATTTATACTGTTACAAAAGATTTCTATTTCAGATAAATGCTGTTCTTCTGAACTTTCTATTCATCAAAGAAACCTGAAAAAATTCTATGCTGTTTTCAACATAATAAATGTTTTTTTGAGCAGCAAATCAGAATATTACAATGATTTCTGAAGGATCATGTGACTGGAGTCATAATGCTAAAAATTTAGCTTTTTTCCTGTGTGAAAATCACAGTAATAAATTACATTTTTAAATATTTCCAAATAGAAAACCGTTATTTTAAATAGCAAAAATATTTCAAAATGTTACTGTTTTTGCTGTATTTTAGATCAAATCAATTCAGGCTTGGTGAGCAGAAGAGACTTCTTTAAAAACATTAAAAATCTTACAGTTCAAAAACTTCTGGCTGGTATGTTAGCCTATAGTTTGAAATTAAAGATATTAATAATTAATAAGGTGAGTCTGAGATGTTTATTTGACAGTGATTTCACATTTCTTGTTTGTATGAAGGCTAAATACAAATAAAAGGTGAAAGGTGCTGTTTTCTTCTAAAAAATTAAATAGTTTTATAGGAAGGTTTCATAGACGTGGCAAATTAATTTTTCATAAGTTTGTACGCACAGACATCTGTTGTGGGTGTTCTTGGCAGTTTTTATGAGGCTTTCTTTAAGTGTTCATATCGATATCGGAATTATATTGTGTCGACCGAAATGAAGAAATATATCGTGATATAAATTTAAGCCATATCGTCCAGCCCTACTTGACCAGACTCATTAACAGACGTTCATTCAAATTAAAATGATTGACACCAAATTTTCAAATGGTATATTTGTTGTTTTGGTCTGAACAGGCCATAAGAGTGCCTTGGAATGGTTTGCCTTACCATTGACCTCAGCCGCTTCATTCTGCTGGATCTCAGGTTTCTCTGCATCACCATCCACTCCATCCTCTGGTTTCTTTGTACGCTGACGAGCTTTGGCTGCTTCTTTCTTCTTTGCCGCCTTCTTTTTTGCTAAATCAGATGGCATTTTAACTGTGAATACCAGGAACAAAACACCTCTGAAACCTGTGGGAGAGAGACAACAAAAAATTAGTTGGAGGAAAAGATGCTCTCATAGGATTATGGGGGGAAAAAAACATTACAAAGAACACACTGTTCCCAAACGTACTACCTGTTCAATCAAAATTCGATTCGCCTAAAAAAAAACTAAAAAAAACGTATACTTAGTTCACAGGGTTGTTTTAAGTTCTCGTGTTAGCATCCACCGAGCTGCAGGCACCAGAGGTCAGTGGTTCGGCTCGGCTAACGTGGAGTCCGCCAGTACTTTTCCCTGACGCAGTGTAGGCGAGTAACTGCAAGGATGAAGTGATACCGGAACAACAAAGACTTCTCTGCACATTACAGCTATGATATCGCGTTGAGTTTTGAAAAAAAACATACAAATAACGGATAATATAGCGAAATATCGAAGCCGCTACTCTTAAGAGAATAAAGCGTGTCTGTTAACTCCAAGGCCCGACCAATGAACCACTTCACCAACCATGCTAACTCTAGCCATAAAACACCGGTGTATCCCAGATCACGAGTAAATCTTGCTCCCTGGACATAGAACAACTGCAGTTTATATCCAAATTTTGATAAGATAAGTAACTTCAGTAAATTAAAGTGGAATCAACCGAAAAAAACACGTTTGATTAGTTGAGGAGCGCACGCGAGTCTCTGTTCCCACGAGCTAGCCGGCGAGCTAACACCCGGTAAAACTAGCCAGTTAATCCGAAAGATGTCCGGAGAACAAAATTACATGAGCAAAAGAGGTATGTTTTTGTAGACATCGATCATCACAGGGATAGAGCGTTAACACGAGTAAATAACCAACTTTAGTGGAATTAGGCCGTTGTCTTACCTAGCTCTCTTCTTGATGAAGCGCTAGCACCAGAGAAGCGGTCTCATGGCTCGCGCTACAAGCGGACGGTATGAGGCGCGTGTCACCAAAACCGGCACGGCAGCCAATCAGAGGCCGATGCATAATAACTCTCCACCCTCTTCTTTGCATAGGGAAGAATATCTGGGCGTGTTTTGTTTCACGGTTTAGTCACACCACAATGACCTAAAATGAGTAATACTATCAACTAACAATGTGAATCATCCAGAAATTATAATTACAAGATTATGCTATGCTTATAATTTATAGTGCATTTTTTCCTAGAGGAATCATACCAAAAGTACAAGTCTATTACTATTTACTCATGTTTTCGCAAACCCCCATGACTTTTTCATCTATCGAGCAAAAAGGTGATTTTTTTTGTTTTTGTTGGAACAGTTACACTTTTTCAGTGTGTGTAATGAAAGCGAATGAGTTCAATTTATGAATTAATAATTCAGACTGGTTTTGTGAACTGGATCAACGACGATAATGCTCATGAATTTGTATTTATTTTATTAATCTTGTTCAAAATGTCCATAACAGACGCACTGCACTTATTTAAATAAAATACATAACACAGTAAGAATGTCTTGTAAAAAGGTGAAGGGTCAATGCCTCTGAATATGAACATCTCTTCACATTCATGAGTACCAGATTTAGTTCTCATCTGTTACACTTGTGCATCAAAGCACATCTGAGGCCACAGGTATACAAATGCCATCAACTTGTGTGATGGAATATTCAGTAAAATTAAATCATTTATTGGCATTCACAAAGATGATGTAACCATACTTAACCTTTGGTTAATGCTTCCTGTGCATATCAGTGATTTAATAAGGCAACAAAGATCCAAAACATTTCACAATCATGCTAAAAAAGAAACTCATAAAAACATGAAAATATTAACATGCAACATGCATTTATCAACACACAATATATTTAGAACATATTTTGTTTTACTGGCATTTAAAGCCTCTGAAAATGAAGATGTTTTCAAACATCTTTTATAAACACTGCTTATGAGCAATAATTTTTGCAGTTTTTAACAATACACAAAAATTGGTATTGTTAACACAAGTGTTCACAAATCAGAATGATTTACCTTATTGAAGCATTAATGTTTAATTTTCTTTAACATATTAAAATGATGACAATAAATGTCACTTATTGCAAATAAAGTTGGCTGATTTTCATCCAGTGGATTTCTTCATGATATCTTTTACACAGTGCAAATTTAAAGACAGAAAAACAAAGGAGAAAGCTGAAAGCAGAATGTGTTGAAAGAACATGTAGGGAAAACATGACAGATTCAATATCTATACTTACATACTAACATTTAGCATGTCATTAATGGTTAAAAAAATTCCCAGGCAACATAAAGTTTTATTCATTGTATTTTCTACCTTTCCAAGTGAGAAGACACACAGTGTATCTGCACTTCATGTGCATCAAAAAACTGATGTAAAAACAATGAAGATAGCTGCTGTATTTGTGTGTTATCAGTGTGAAAGTGGCATTTCCAAGCCACTTTCTTGAATTCATTGTACTGTGAGGTTATATACATTCAACTGTACAGTAAACATACATTAAATAAAAGTACAATTACACTTTTGTTGTCCCTCATTGGTTAAAAAATCCGTCCAAACCTCATTCTGAGAAGGGGTCTAATACTTTCATGTCCATGGAAAACTGCCCAGTGTGGATATCACCAGAATAAAAGTGACCAAGCCACAGGTGAAGCAAACTAGTTGTCAACTTATTCTTGAAACGGAGATATTTTAGGTGTTTCGAATTGCCAAAGCTTGTTCAAGCTCCTGTCTTCGTTGTTGAATCTACATAAAAGGAAAGAAGCATACATTTGTAAATGAAAAGACAAAGTGAAATGTCCACTTTTGATTCTAACATGAAAAAATACCATTTAAAATAACCCTTTTATTCTTTGTTTTTTAAAGCATAAAATGTCATTTATTCCTGTGATGGCAAAAAAGCTGAATTTTCAGCATCATTACTCCACATGATCCTTCAGAAATCATTCTAATATGCCAATTTAGTGCTTAAGAAACTTTATTTATTAGTACTATTATTATCAATTTTGAAAACAGTTGTGCTGCTTAATGTTTTTGTGGAAACTGATATATTTTCAGGATTCTTTAACGAATGGAAAGTTCAAAAGAACAGCATTTAATTAAAATAAAATATTTGCAACATTATAAATGTCTTTATTGTCACTTTTGACCAGTTTAATGCATCCTTGCTGAATAAAAGTATGCATTTCTTTCAAATAATTCTTACTGACCCCAAACATTTGTCGCTAACACGATTCATTTGCATGTGCCCCTCACCTTGCAATAGAAATAGCGGCTGACAGCTTCCTGAGACCAGGGCTGGTTATAAAACTCTGCTCTTCTCTCTTCCTCTGGATTTCCTACTGTATCTGTCATCAGCTGTAACCACAACAAAATCCAGTCCAGTTCAAAACGGAAGAAAAGACAATTTCTCTAAAAGCAGTTACATCCTTTCGACCACTAGGTAGAGACACTGTTTCAAAAATGTTTAAAGTCTAAACCTTATTTTGACATACATTAAGTGTGCAAAATGGTTTGATATAATAATACTGTATATGACTATGATTTTGAGCTGTACACATAGTTTAGATTCACCTTAAGGTCCCGGTTCTGGGAACAGATCCAGTCCTGGATGTAGCCCTTGGGGTCCCTGGAGAAGCTAAGCATAAAATCTCTTTGGATCTTCAGTTGGTTGATCGACTCGATAGTTTCATGGATCTAAGGAATAAATGAAAATGTGATTGTTAAGAGAACACCAAATGTACAACCAGAACTTAATAGTTATGCATAGGGTTTAAATTAAGTTAAATAAAACAGCACCTAGATATTCAATAATTCTTGTCCAGATGGCTTTCACATATTAATGATAAAGCTCTTTCTGACCTTGTTGTCCAGGGATGCAATCTCGTGCTGATTGGCTGTGGACAGCAGG
>NW_015546123.1:1184995-1206180 GCF_001515605.1 Sinocyclocheilus anshuiensis | reverse complement strand
GTAGGGAAAACATGACAGATTCAATATCTATACTTACATACTAACATTTAGCATGTCATTAATGGTTAAAAAAATTCCCAGGCAACATAAAGTTTTATTCATTGTATTTTCTACCTTTCCAAGTGAGAAGACACACAGTGTATCTGCACTTCATGTGCATCAAAAAACTGATGTAAAAACAATGAAGATAGCTGCTGTATTTGTGTGTTATCAGTGTGAAAGTGGCATTTCCAAGCCACTTTCTTGAATTCATTGTACTGTGAGGTTATATACATTCAACTGTACAGTAAACATACATTAAATAAAAGTACAATTACACTTTTGTTGTCCCTCATTGGTTAAAAAATCCGTCCAAACCTCATTCTGAGAAGGGGTCTAATACTTTCATGTCCATGGAAAACTGCCCAGTGTGGATATCACCAGAATAAAAGTGACCAAGCCACAGGTGAAGCAAACTAGTTGTCAACTTATTCTTGAAACGGAGATATTTTAGGTGTTTCGAATTGCCAAAGCTTGTTCAAGCTCCTGTCTTCGTTGTTGAATCTACATAAAAGGAAAGAAGCATACATTTGTAAATGAAAAGACAAAGTGAAATGTCCACTTTTGATTCTAACATGAAAAAATACCATTTAAAATAACCCTTTTATTCTTTGTTTTTTAAAGCATAAAATGTCATTTATTCCTGTGATGGCAAAAAAGCTGAATTTTCAGCATCATTACTCCACATGATCCTTCAGAAATCATTCTAATATGCCAATTTAGTGCTTAAGAAACTTTATTTATTAGTACTATTATTATCAATTTTGAAAACAGTTGTGCTGCTTAATGTTTTTGTGGAAACTGATATATTTTCAGGATTCTTTAACGAATGGAAAGTTCAAAAGAACAGCATTTAATTAAAATAAAATATTTGCAACATTATAAATGTCTTTATTGTCACTTTTGACCAGTTTAATGCATCCTTGCTGAATAAAAGTATGCATTTCTTTCAAATAATTCTTACTGACCCCAAACATTTGTCGCTAACACGATTCATTTGCATGTGCCCCTCACCTTGCAATAGAAATAGCGGCTGACAGCTTCCTGAGACCAGGGCTGGTTATAAAACTCTGCTCTTCTCTCTTCCTCTGGATTTCCTACTGTATCTGTCATCAGCTGTAACCACAACAAAATCCAGTCCAGTTCAAAACGGAAGAAAAGACAATTTCTCTAAAAGCAGTTACATCCTTTCGACCACTAGGTAGAGACACTGTTTCAAAAATGTTTAAAGTCTAAACCTTATTTTGACATACATTAAGTGTGCAAAATGGTTTGATATAATAATACTGTATATGACTATGATTTTGAGCTGTACACATAGTTTAGATTCACCTTAAGGTCCCGGTTCTGGGAACAGATCCAGTCCTGGATGTAGCCCTTGGGGTCCCTGGAGAAGCTAAGCATAAAATCTCTTTGGATCTTCAGTTGGTTGATCGACTCGATAGTTTCATGGATCTAAGGAATAAATGAAAATGTGATTGTTAAGAGAACACCAAATGTACAACCAGAACTTAATAGTTATGCATAGGGTTTAAATTAAGTTAAATAAAACAGCACCTAGATATTCAATAATTCTTGTCCAGATGGCTTTCACATATTAATGATAAAGCTCTTTCTGACCTTGTTGTCCAGGGATGCAATCTCGTGCTGATTGGCTGTGGACAGCAGGAATCCATTCATCTGACTCTTAAGAGGATCATCAACTTCAACATCAATGTCATAGCATGCTGTCTTCTTCTGGTCATTTGCATCCACGCTGATAAAATTAAAATTGAAAAAGGCATTTAAAAGAACAGTTTATCTGAAAGTAAAAATTCTGTTCTTAGTTACTCACCCTCATGCCATTGTAAAGCTATATGCTGTTGTTTTTTCCAGTGTAAAACACGATAATACACGACAACCTATAATGCTTTTTGTAGCGTCACTCTATGAATCAATTAAAATAATCTTTAAAAAATGATATTTTTGTCTAAAGTATTACATAAAAAATAATATTATACAGGTTTGGAACAATATGGGGGTGAGTAAATCACAAAATTGACATTTTGGGTGAATTATCCCTTTAAATTGTAAACAAAAACAGGCCCCTTAAAAGGTCCATTCGTGTCAAAGGACTTAAAACTGCTATAGATCAAATTATTTTAAGTTTGAGGATACAATAAATGGAGAAACATTCTGAATTTATGACCACTTACCTGATAATATGATTGATCACAATAGGATCAGGCGGCAGCAGTAGGTTAGTTAGTCGTTGGGGGATCTCACAAAACTTCAGACGAGGACAGTCAAAGATCTGAGAAAAAAATGTGTTTGCTATCAGGCAAAATGTTAACACCAAAATGAAGAAAGTATTTTATATGACAGAAGTATGGCAGTACCTGCTGGAAATATTTATCACAGTTGATGTACTCCTTTTCATGAGAATCCTGCAGCTTGTTGGTCTTGACGTACTGCCATAAAGCCTGGATGATGCAGGAGCGGGTCTGAGTGTGGATGCCAAGGAGACGTGCAAGACGAGGATCCAACTTAAACTGAGGAGGCTGAAATGCACAATGAATAAAGAAATTAAACAAACACATTCCGAAATGTATAACAGAACTATACCTTTATAAAATATTCACAAATTTAGTACATTACCCTACTACAATTTACATTCAGTATACTTGAATAGTTGACATAACATGTCTATGAACTTCATTCAACAGCAAGGGTTTAGTTTAAACTTTACACTACCATTTCAAAGTTTGCCATCAGTAAGACCTTATTACTTATATTCAACAAGGATGAATTCAATTGACTTTAAAGACATTTATAATCTCAGAAAAGATTTCTATTTTAAATAAATGCTGTTCTTTTGAACTTTCTATTTTATCAAAGAATCTTGGTTTCCACAAAAACATTAAGCAGCACAGCTGATTTTAACTTTGATAATGATATGAAATGTTTCTTGAGCACCAAATCAGAATGATTTCTGAAGGATCGCGTGACACTGAAGACTTGAGTAATGGATGCTGAAAATTCAGCTTTACCATTACAGGAATAAATTATATTTTAAAACATATAAAATAGAAAACACACTGTAAAAAGGATTTTTTTTCATTAAACTTTTAAATGGCAGAGTAACAGTATAAAGTGTACATCTTAGCTCCTGTAAATGGTCACCATTTCTACAATATTTATCACCATTTTTAATCACTTTTCTGCCTTTGCTAATTTATTTAAATGCTTCTCTGGCATGATTAATTCATTTAGTAAAAATATGACTTCAATTTAATCTCACAAAAACGTAATGTATAATAATTATTATAATTATAAAAGATTTGATTTTTTTTTTAACTAGTTCTAGGTGGATATAGCATGTCGTTTATCTGGATACTGCTAAAACTACTTGACATTTCATGTCAAAGTAAAGCTCTTTCTGTCAACTACACAATTGCAAATCTGTTTCATTGTCTCTTTTTCTACATTTTAATCTCCATTGTTTTAAAAACAAAGCTTTAGTTTTCTGACAAATCAAGCCTCTTCCCACCAGGTTGTAGTTAGCAATGTGAAAATTGCTACAATTAAAAGAGTCATTTAGTCACTAGCCATAGCTACTTTGGTGAATAGAGAAGGGCAATCAAACTTTTAGAGATTAATGACTTGACTATAGCTTTTAATTACAGTGCTTTTCAAGATGGATAAGACAATTAAGATAAAGCTATCATTATGCAGATGAATTTCTAATTGGCCATTTCTAAATCTCAACACATTTATTTGGTGGTATACATTTTGTACAATAATTAATGCAATACATTTTATTTAAACTTAATCGTTTAAAAAATCTATATCTTAAAACTAAAACTTTATTTCTAGGTCTAGATTGGATTTTGAATCTCAGATTTTCAGACTTTTAGAGCCCATAGTCAATTTTTCACATAGTTATCATTTAAAGAGTTTGACGTCATGCCCATAAACCTGCTACAGCATACAAACTGTCCACTGGTAATCCATCAACCGTAATCTCTAATTATAATCTGGCATTCCTGCACGCACCTGGTAATCCAGCATGAGTAAGAGGGTACAGCGCACATTCACATCGCCAGGCCTCTTCACCTGGAAGCCATCGGTCTCCTGGGTCGTCGGAGTGCGGTGCCACTGTTAGGATGAAACACAAACTCAGTCTAAACACCAGGCAGATAGTATAAAACTGCTGCATGAGAAGTATACAGCAATTTCAAACCGGATTTTGATATACTCTGAAGAAAATCTGAGCAGTGTTTGTCTGTGTCGAGGGTGTTTGTCAGGGCAGGCAGTTGCTAAGATGTTCTTAGTGGTTGTTAGAGCGTTGCTATGGTGTTTAGAGTGTTTTTTAGCAGGTTGCTATGCATTTACTAGTTGGTTGCTAGACTATGCTGGCTGGTTTTCAGGTAGTCACTTTCTAGCCTCCAAGTCTCTATGATATTCTGGTTCCTAGATATTGTTGGGTCCTTTACTTAATGTAAAGGTCTATTCACACAAAGATTGATAACTATAAAGACAACTATAACGATAACTATATTAGTGCCCACACTGATGCACAATAACATTATTTTTATTCTAAGCGAGCGCTGCAGTTTTGCTGTATGCCGCTTTAAATGCTCAAGCTCTTTAAAGCAGGACTGATATTCTGTCAATGTGTTTATCCTTAATCAGCTGGAAAAAATATTTGGAAAGTGATTCCAATGATATTGTTCCTCTGCGCCATTATCGCTATAGTTGTGCTATTCATTTAAATGTAGAACAATTTTTAAAACTACATATTTAGCATTATAGTTTTCATCCTTGGTGTGAAAGGGCCTTAACTCTATGGGATTTTTTGACTGATTTATTGACCACAAAGTGAAAATTTTCTCAAAAAGCAGCACCAAAATGTAATATTTATGGTTATGGGTTTGTTCAAATCTGAAACTCTAAATATGAGTGACAGTATTACACTAGTGATACAACTTGCCTGTACATTATTTTTTAGCTATTGAGAGAGGCCGTCAAATCTTAAAAATCTGTATTAACTATGGACTGCGTATGTGCTGTTAATGCATGGAGGATACATTCAAACATGTGAGTGAATAAAATGATTAGGCTCTTTATGCGATCTCACTTGCATTTTCCCTAAACCATCACATGTTTCAGCGCTATCTGAAAGAGACAACATAATGCCAGTGACTCACAGCTCAACTCAATTAGCATTGCTTGATATTTTCAATGCCATCTTTCTCCGCAGGTAAATCACTCTTTTTATCACACGCCTCAATCTGGTGTGTGCTGTGATGAAAACCCACAGTCACCAAGGACAATTTAAAGAGCTGTTGAATGAATAAACCCAAATGCGGCGCGTTCAGCCAGTTCCAATTGGCCGGAGGCATAAGGGTCACTCCTTGAGAGCTGCAGCCCACTTCTGTGTATCTGCATTCCCAAGACTTCAATGTCCCTAACAAAGTGCATAAATATTAAGTGCGCGAGGCAGCTGGGAAGGTTCCCTTGTGTAATGTAAATGCCTGTGTGTCTGAATAGCACCTGTGCACAATGGTTCCTCCACTAAAATAGAGTAAAATGCACTCTCTGAATACAAAGACTCTCAGTTCAGGGTGCTGTGAAAGGTTTTATAGGTGTTTGTCTTCAGAAATCCATTTCTTTTCTCCCGTTAATGCTGCCCAAAAGCTCTGTGCTGGCTGCACTGTCATCGCTCCACAGTGTCATGGGCAACTTCCTTATGTAGCATGTTACTATGGAAACCACAAAGATATGTCTCACTTGAAGTATGGTTAACTGAACTTTTCATTATGACATTGACGTTTCTACTGAGTTCCAATCCAATCTGTCACACAGTAGAGGCCAAGAGATTCTTGTGGACATGTACTTGAATGCGACATAATTTCACCCTGTGTGACTGTCCTCAACCTTGTTTGAATTGCAAAGAGGACTCTTGAGATTCACCCATATTAATTGCTTCCAACTTTTGTAAAGAATTAATATTGAATATGGTTTAGCAATGTTTTTATTGCCGTATGTCGAGTGAGTTAATGCTTACCTCCACTAAGTGGTTGTCAGGGCCATACAGATCCTTATCCAGCTCAATAACAAGGCTCTTAAAGAAAGACGAAAATTGTAACCTGACGCTCCCCTGATTTTCACAGTGTTGCATCATTCTCTCCTTCCCATGTGACCTCCAGCATTTTACAAACCTCATCATAATGAATTAACTCTTTTTGGTTTGCCTGTAAAAAAAACCCAACGAAGACTTTGGGAGGATAAGCCATTTCAAGCACCCACATCCTCTCCAGTTCCTGCTATTGTGGCGTATTACAGTGTCACATCCCAATGGAGACATTTTACCAAATCAGTCGTGTGCCTGCACTCATCCCACCTCTCCACACTCCATCACATTTCTTGGGAATCAAACCCTTTTCCACCGACAGAAAAAAACAAATACACAAGAGCAGTCTTCGTGACAAATTGGATCCCTCTTGCCCATTCCTTTCACTTTTTTTTGCCCACGGAAAAAAGAAACCAGCACAATTACCTGTACCGTGTGATCACTCTTGACTTGGCACTGAAAATTACGACATGAATAAACAAACAAACACAGACAAACAGATAAAAGCCATTGTGATGGACCTCACCCTCTGAGGGAGAATCTTGTCTGCCATTTTTCTTCTCTTGGCACTACGGATGGGGGAAAACAGAGAGAGAAAGAGAGAAAGAAAGAAAGAAAGAGAGAGAGGGAAAGCGTGTTACTATGGTGACTGATAGCAGAGTCCACAGGCCATCTGCTGAATAACTGGGACCCATCCAGATGTTTTTCCAGCTGTGTGTGTTTGTTTCTGTGTATGTATGTGTGTGTGATCAGAGAGAGAGAGTATAAGAGCGAGAAAAGGACAAAAAGAGGTTGAAAATAACACTTAATCATGATTATGAATGCGTAAATATTCATTTCTGCACATTTTGTGGCTGTATGTCTAGGAGAGTTGCCTTGTTGCTTTCACACCTGGCTGTCTCAGTTATTGTAAAGGGCTGTTCACACAGGACACGATCTTGCAATCAAACTGCAAGCCATAGTTAACATTGTAAAATTGTTTGTCATTTTTATAGAAGGGGGACAGTAAAAATGGTACAAAATTATTAACAAAAACTGTTAATAATTAAAATAATTAAGTTATTTTACCACATACAGTGAAAACTGGCTTAATGTAGAATTTTATGTACTTTTACTGTAAAAGACTGTCAAGTTTTTTGCTTTTTTGGAAGTAAAAACTATAAATTACTACATAATTTACAGTGAAAAAACAGTAAGAGGACATTCCCAGAGGTTCCTGCGTGACACATCATATTATATAGAATTTTGTTTCTTCTTCTTTTATTGTCCATAATGCATATTAGGGTGATTTGTGTTATTTTATGTTATTTAGTTAATGTTTATTGCATTATTCTATCGTTTTGTCTTTGTTCGTATGACCCTGTACACAGTGTTTTGGCCTTGTGGCTCTCTTGTTTTACCACCTTTATCATGGTGGTTATCAGTACATTTTAGGGTACATTTTAGTTGAAATAGCTATGTTTTTTAACATGATATCACTTAATCAAACATAGGGTTTTAAGTTGTAAAATATACAGGTAACAATATGCCAGCCTGTAACACTGGAAACATTGTCACCATATTTTTTACAGTGAATATCTGGCAACCACAGCTGCCATTTTTATTGTTAATGTAATGGATTTTTTTTTACAGTGTAGAAAATCTATTAAAAACCAGCTCTGATCAACAAGAACATCTTCTGTTTGTGTGCAGCCCATAACATTTGTGAAAAACAGATCTTTGTGGTCCAAATGTGTGAAAATACAGACTTCTAAAATGGGTCCCAGCATCAATTTGGACCACAAAAATTGAGTTGCATCCAACTGCTGTTTTCAGAAAGACAATTCTAATTTCTCATTTCTCTTCTATCCCCAAACATGATGCATATATCTCTTTAGTGCAGAAAAGTTTTTCCATAGACAAACATGCCACACTCCTATGGACACCGAGAGCTCCTCAGGTCCAGAGCTGAGGAGCACATGACCCTGTCGGAGCAGGAAATGTCTGTCCTCATTCACATCCACTCCCCCTCTGGAGTATAAACTTTCTCATGGTCCGACTCGTCCACCCTAAGCCACACTGCTCCTCCGGGAGAAGCTGAGAAACAGAGACTGAGATGGGTGGGGGTGCGAGAGTGAATGCCTCGACACTCGTCACGTATTCTTGATTGAAAATTAATAATTAATGCATTCAGGTGAATTAAATGAGCGTTTACTGAACGTAGGTCAACTATAAGAGAGAAAAAACATTCTGAATGAACACAAACGGCATGACAGAAGGGTCATGCAGCCCACACACAGCTAACTGACCACAACCGCATGTTCTACTTCACATGCACTGCAACAGGACATTCATTCTCAGGTCATGTTGACTATTGAGTTCATTTAGTAAATGTACATTTTTATTTGATTTACTTTACTTTAATCTGTTACCTTAAGTGCACACATGCATTTGGGGAAATATGCTTCAGTCAAGTTTAAAGCTGCAAACGGGAACAAACCAGGCAGGGACATCACAAAATGTCAAACTAACATGCAGCAGAATAAACAGCCTACTTGAAGGATCCAATTGAAGGATCTGATTGGGCGTCTCTCATGTCCATCTGTCTTGCAGATATCTCATTTGTTGCTGGAAATCCAAGTGGTTTCCTATAGGTTGATTTGGGGTACCTCTAGTTAGTTATTTAAACAGAATTTTTCAGTAACAGCCGATATTGTACACACATACGTATATATAGGCAATATCTACAAATATGTATATACACTAATCTTTAAAGGTTTGGGGTCAGTAAGATTTAAAAAAATATTTTTTAGAAAATAATAATTTTATTCAGCAAGGACGCAAAAGTGACAGTAAGTTCATCAAAGAATCCTGAAAAATCTATCATAGTTTCAACAAAAAAAATATTAAGCAGCATAACTGTTTTCACCATTGAAAGTAATAGGAAACGTTTATATATATATATATATATATAAACCGGATGTTTTAAATTGTAATAGTATTTTTTACAATATTACTGTTTTTACTGTATTTTGAACAAATTAATTCAGCCTACATTTAAATGGCCTTTACGGTCTTCTAATGTGCACTTAAATTAATTCTGTAAAAACACTAATAATTTAATAAGAGTAATCTTTATCCTAATCTCAAAATGAATATTTATTGTTCATACTGTACACTATAATGTTTTGATGCATAAACTCATTTGTGACACTGGACCACAAAACCAGTCATAAGGGTCAATTTTTCGAAATTGAGATTTATGCATCATGTGAAAGCTGAATAAATAAGCTTTCAATTGATGTGATGTATTTTTGGCTATTGCTACAAATATACCCCAGCGACTTAAGACTGGTTTTGTGCTCCAGGGTAACATTTATGAAATGTTTTAATGTTTTATTTTTTTAATTTATGTAGACAAAATTTTATAGATTAGGCAAATTTTTAGATTTAATAAGGGCCTTTTATTGGTTATTTGCCATGACACAAAAATAATTATCGGCTTATTTGCATTGGGCAAAATGTTAATATCGGTGCATTAAGCAGTATTGCAAGATCATGAAATTCTGGCCAAGAATGTACTGGGATAAATGTTTTGTATTTTGATAATCCAGGTCTAACATTTGTTAAACAATTTGAATTTTCTAGCAAGATCTGTTGAATTCAGTAAGCTGCCCCTCAGTAATCACAACTGACACTCTTACAAGCATATACAGTTGAAATGAAAATTCAAGGACAAATACAGTGCAAACAACAAGACCTGAAAAAACTAACAGCAAATTCCAAACATCACTTTCATGCCCTTGAGAAGGGAATGCTATTAGCAGGGTTGTTTCAAATGAAAATGAGCAATGGAATCCCTTCGTGAAGGTCCTTTCCGCAAGGCTGTTAGCGAAGTCAATCGTGACTTTAAGTACACAATTTTGCCGTTTGTGATCACATGATCCTGATGTGTATGTAAAATGTTTTGGAAACAAATGCCACACAGACAGCAATGTGAATCAAAAAGATTCAATATCTGACACTAGGTCTTAGCAGCTACATCAATAGCTATAAACAAGAGTTTTAAAGTCAAGCTAATAGTCCAGTTCTGAAAATCAAGTGTCAGTGACATTTCCAAGAACACGCTGTACCAAAATGGACACATACAGTATGAGACAGTAATGCCCTGCAGAAATTCAGCATCCTCACTTCAAGTCTTCTACACTTCTGAGTTGGAAGGGCACAGTGATACTCTCTTGTGAAAGGCAATATCTGTGCCTAAGTGATTACCTGTTGCGCTATTAATATGCTCCAAGTATTATTTTGGCATTTAATAGCGATCAAACTGTTGCTGTCTAAAGATAGAGCACCTGCACTAGCCAAACATAAGATATTTCAGTCACTAGAGAGCGCTATACTTGGCAAGAGCTTGCTGGCAAAAAGACTACAAACCTTAAAGGGATAGTTCACTCAAAAATGAAAATTTTAGGTTTATCTGCTTACCCCCAGGGCATCCAAGATGTAGGTGACTTTGTTTCTTCAGTAGAACACAAACGAAGATTTTTAACTCAAACCGTTGCAGTCTGTTAGTCATATAATGTAAGTGAATGGGAATCACAGCTTTGAGAATAAAAAAAAAAACATACACAAACCAAACCAAATTAAACCCTGCGGCTCGTGACGATACATTGATGTGTAAAGACACAAAACGATCGGTCTGTGCAAGAAACTGAACATTATTTATATATATTTTTTACCTCTTATTTTCAACGCAAAACTGTCCTGAGCACATTCTCAACAGCCGGCGCTTGACGCGTCTTCTTCTTCTTCTTAAGTGAATTACCGCCACCTATCTCTCAAATGGACCATTGACACTCTATCTACAATCTCAATTAGGAGTGTCAATGTTCCACTTGAGTGATAGGTGGCGGTAATGCACTTATAAGTCTGCGATCCGCCGTAAAACAAAAAGAAGACGCGTCAGGCACCGGCTGTTGAGAACGCGCTCAGGACAGTTCAGACATTGCGGTGAAAATCAGAGGTAAAAAACTGAAAATACTGTTCAGTTTCTTGCACAGCCCGATCGTTTTGTGTCTTTAAACATCAATGTATCGTCACGAGCCGCAGGGTTTAATTTGGTTTGGTTTGTGTATGTTTTTTTGACTCAAAGCTGTGATTCCCATCCACTTACATTATACAACTGACAGACTGCAACGGTTTGAGTTAAAAATCTTTGTTTGTGTTCTACTGAAGAAATAAAGTCACCTACATCTTGGATGCCATGGGGGTAAGCAGATAAACATCAAATTTTCATTTTTGGGTGAACTATCCTTTTAATAAAATTTAATTCAGGCATACAAAGTGCATCAAAACCAATAAGCCCAGTTTGTCCACATGAAAGGCTCTTGGAATACATGTTTATTATTTCTCATCAGTTGTGTGCAGAAAAAGTGCCACTCACTTTCTGGGACGGTTCTGGACGGGGAGAGGTTGCACTGGCTGGGTTGGGGCAGGACGTTTTCGGCTGGGGTCTAGGGTTGGGTTAGGCATCCCTGGTCGAATTGGTGGTGTTCCGCCATATGGAGGTCCAGGAGGCCCCATGGGAGCGCCTTGATGGGGCATCCGTGCCCCTGAGGTCATCCCTGGACGCTGTGGAGATGAGAAAAATGTAGACTAAAGGTCAGATACCAACACATTTCTTTGTTGAACTCATTTGACATGTTATACGATGTTATCTGTCTGACACACAATACATATGAAAATACATGCATATATTCGTATATGCATATTCATCAAAGTTGTAGCTTTTAAATCAATTACAGCAAGCTGACATAATGCACAAAGACTCTTTTGAGCTAAGGCACTATAGGGCGCTGTTATGAGCTCCTCCTCCAGTATCTGAAGCAGAATTAGGCCAGGGCCTCTCGCACCTGTGCCTGTCACTTCAGAAGCGACAGCTGCTCGCCCTCTACTGAAACACAGAGGTGCTGGGTAAGTCAGCCTAATGCAGTCTAAATGACAACTGTGCAAACTGTGATGTCAAATAACGTCTCATTTCATCTAGTCCACATACATTGTGCTTTCTGGAATTGGAAATGTGTTTTTTGGGGAATTTCATTTCCATTTCTTCAATATAATTCTGGATTGATTTGTATTGTGAAACCACTATATGAATAAGTCTGAATGGAATAGATTTTTTTTTTAAATTGAACATTAGCAACGCAATACAGCATTTATTATTCTAGGTTATTGTTAATACATCTACAAATGCAAATACATTCACATTTTTTGCATAAATTTATATAAAGTATATTCCATAAGAGAGTTTAATTTAATTTAGTGATACAGACATTAGTTAACATAAAAACAACATTATATTTATAAATGAACATTAACAGATTAATAAATGTGAATGTGAAAAGTGCTATGTATAAATAAATTGAATGGAGTTACTTTTTTTAATTGAATATAGCAATATTCAATTCATCAACAGTAGTTAATGCAATAGCTAAAATGAAATATAAACAATACATTTATAGCATTTATTATTGTAGGTTATTGATCATTTCTACATACAAATACATTTAAATTTTTGCATGCATATACATTTTATTTCATAATTTAATATATTGATACAAATATTAATTGACAGAAACAGTAGTATATTTATAAATTAACATTAAAATTGATTAATAACACCAAATACACAAAATAATGATCTTTAAAAAAGCATCATATGACCCCTTTAAAAAGTTGTTTATTGTTAGTTCACAACACCTAAAGCATTTATTAATGTTAAAAAATTGAATCACACCGTAAAGTGTTGCTCGACTGAAGAGCAATATTGTCTTTAGGTTTTTGTCCTGTTATTATTTCTCAATGCGGTTTGTGTCCGGGAGATTTGAGGTCTGTTGTTCATGACTCATAATGGCAGAGTCACAAAGTCCCTGTGACTCTCTGGATGTGCACCAAAGTTGTGGAAACATCCAGAATGTGAGCCAACGTCCCCAGCTCCAGTCCTCCCTCCAGTGCGGGTACAGTACATCTCTGCCAGAGATGCTCCCGTATGGTGCTGTGACCCTCACGACCTGATCATCGCTTCCCAAAGTAGGCCAAGCTCCAGAGGTGTCCAGGCCTGGTCCAATCTCAGAACATCTGAGTGAGGAGGCAGTGGGTTGTGAACATGTGGACGCTGCGGGAACCGGTGCAGGTCTCTGCACGCCTCTGCCAATCCCTGGCTCTCAAGGTCGCTATGGAGGTGTTCAGGGCACAGGAGGAGGCCGCAGCACTGGACTATCACACAGGATAGGTTTCTCAACACTTTCTCAGTACTGCTGTGCCAGACATATACTACATATCTGTTCAGAGATACCAATTTTGTAGATACCAATATTATTGTTCTCAGATCAATCACAATGTGAATCTTCAGATACAGTACTAGGGACCACTTAGGCCTATATAAAAGCATCTAAAAAGCAGCATGTCATGGGACCTTTAATGGAGAAAAAAATCAGAGGGTTTGAGATTTTTAACCTTCACCACATGGCTTAAGGCCAGCTTTGCAAGTTTGTAGTACAACCTGTTAAATAATGAAAATGTATTTAACAGGTTAGAATGGTTATAACATTTGAAATAACTAAATAAAATAATTGTACATGGTCTGTTAGCAATCATAGGCCGAGTGATCTCTCATTTATAAACCATGGAGAAGTTTGTGATCTCCAGTAAACACTCATGAAGAGTCTGCATTCAACCCCAATCCATCAATTTATGAAATATCTATACTTTCATATACATGAATAGCCCTTTCTGGAATAATATTTCCAGTGTAAGTGCTTTGTTAAATAATACATGGCAAAAGCAAAGCTAATAGAGGGTTAGGATGTCTTGAAGGTTGTGTTTTAGCAAAGAAGCCTCTAGAAACAATACCTTTTATTTGGTCTGATATCAAATAGCATTAGAAAATAGTTGCACAACCACCAAAAGTTCTCAAAAGTCTCCATGAACCTTTCATTTGTCCATATTTTTATGCAGTAAAAACCCTGAAACACATACAATCAAGTTTGAATAAAATACCACAGCAGGATTTTTTTTATTTGTGATCTACCCTTAGGGTGCTCCTGCTACACACCCTCCTCTGCCTGCACACCAAAACAGCATCCTCTGTTTCAAACTAGTACTCGTCCCTCAAAATACAAGTATCTCTCACACTTCCAGTACCGGAGTTTCTCTTTCCTTATCCTCCTCCATATGTTAAAGACTATAACCTTTCACCCTTTCTCCTACACGGCAGTTCCTGTTTTTTTTTTATCATATAGAAATAAACGGATAACACCCACTGCATCTTATTTTTCCCGTGAGCAGAGCCATTGACACGCTTCCACATGCACAAACACGCTTACTCTCTCACTCACCACTCCATGGACGAGAAACTCAAACAGTTTACTCTTGGTGGCTTTACGAGCACCTCCAGCAGAATCCTCCATGTCCATTTATAAAACCCCCAGTCTCTGTTTTGTTCCCTCTATTTCCCGGGTACCTCTGCCTCTGTATGCTTCCCTCACTTTCCCTCTCCTCCAAAAGAGAGTGCTCCCTCCCTCCTTCTCTGCACTCTGACGTTCCTTTTCTCCACTCTCTCTCTCTTTAAAGCATGTCAGTGTGTGGCCAGAGTCGAGTCTCTCTCTCTCTCTCTCTCTCTCTCTCTCTCTGTTTTAGTGTAGCTTCCCTCACAGACTGTGGGTTGGGAAGGATGGGGGTCTGTGAAGGGGGCTGTCGCTGGACCACCGATGTGTAATGGAATGCTGCTGAAAGTAGCAACACGGCAAGCAGGACTATAAAAACACAGACATGGTGCTGTTCCAATAGGCGGTTATGTGGCGGTAAATTATCCTTTTGCTCTCACAGCTGGTTATTAAGTTTGAGAATTATATCAGGGTAAAGTGTGAATGACTAACACTAGGAAAACTCTGAAGGAATGTTTCTACCGGCAGGATTCTGAAGAATTGTCTGTGGATTGCCATAATGGGTCCACTCAGATTATGCCTCAGAGTTTGTCAGTAAGCAATTAAAGGGATAGTTCACCCAAAAATGAAAATTCTGTCATCTTTTACCCAACCTCATGTCATTCCAAATCTGACTTTCTTTCTTCAGTGGAACACAAAATATATTTTGAAGAATTTGAGATCCAAAAAAAAAAAAAAGTAAATGATTTGTGATGAATTAACTATCACTTTAATGAAAGCACATTTTTGGACTTTCAGAGGCAGGTGGATGTAAACATGCTGTTAAATCTTTCAGATGATCCAAACATTAATAGGATGAGATATTGCATGACTACAAATGACTACAATGTTTAGCAACTAATATATCTTATTTTTTCAAAGATTGGTTCAAAGTTTGTAGGTTCAGGGACAAGCGGTTGGGAAAAAAGTTGGTAAATCTTCGTTAATCGTTAAAATGCAATTTGTAAAAATCTCCACAATTTAAAAAAAAAAGATAATTACAATAAAAATATTAAATAATAAAAATATCAAAATACGATTTTTTATTTTCAATTATTATCATTTGTATATTGACATAATAAGCATTGTACTGATTTACAAAACATTTCATGTTGATTGAACCAACTAAGCACATTAAAAAATATATAAAAATAAAGAAGAGGAAGAAAAATCTCTTCCAATAGTAGAAGGGAAGACATGAGCTCGATTATCCATGTGTACAGGTGTTAATGACCGTGGATGTGTTAATGAACTTTACATTTTTTGTGCTGTTAAGATTCATATTTTCTAGTCCAACGCACATTATAAGATCTCTTTATGAGAAAAGTACACTGCCTAGCCTAGTATTTGTGGTAAAGGATTAAATGTGATGTGGTATTGCTGAATGGATAGGCCTCCACTGGAATTACAAACTTCAGTATTGCAAACAACAGAGTCTGGAAGCACACAGACACAATGCAGAGCAGATGTTGGGCTCAATGAGAATGTTCATCAGCAGTGCCATATAAGTTACAAGATACATCAGCATTAAAGCAGCTGAAAGAAGTTTTGAGACAGACTATGTTGGTTATAACCAGACATGGTATTTCTGAGCTATACAAAACTGTGTAGTCATATGGAGGCAAAAAAGATGAAGCATTCCTAACAAATAACAACTGAATGACATGAGTAATAGTTCAACTGACAGGTGTCAATCAAGCGCGCAGGATTGTTTATAGTCTAATAATATTGTCAATTAGTATCAATGCATGAAATCAGCAAAATTACAATAGTATACTGAATAGTACTCTCGTGCTAAACAGAAAAGCTTTGAAATAATAAATGCTGAAAACGCATTTGCGGTATAGACTGAAGCGGATAATGACGCGATGCGATGGCGTTGCATTCCTACCTTTCTTTCCATTGCTGTAAGTTTGATGCTCTCAGTTCAGCTGAAGAGCCGAAACCCCCGAATTACACGCGGTGGATGTCCGGCAACTTCTTCGTTGTTCCAGACAGATTCTCGGCTACTCCCCCCTCCCCTGGGAATGAGAGCTGGATGGAGGGATGCTGGCGAGGAAGGCCCCGTGTCTGTGATTTCAGTCGGGCTCTGGCGGCGGTGAGTGCGGCAGACGCAGGGGCGCAGGCGCGGGGATCGTCCGACACAAGCGATTCAATGAAGGATTAAGGGAACGTCGTCAAACTGCTGAAAATTAAAGCAATCTGTGCATTTCGGTCACACTGCTGTAAAACGCACTTCATCATATTAACAATAAGGGACATTTTCGCTACTCGCCACGATAATTAATATGTACACTGCAACAAAGGAGAAATGTTCCTAACAACAAGGATTTTAGTGAGTTTTAAATTTAAAACGATGCCTACTCTACTCCTCATTCATACCGACTTTTGCATATATTTAATATTTACATACATATTTACACTCCCCATACACATATACGCATATTTAGTGGACCCAAAGCTATTTGGATATCTAAAACTGACATGATTCATAAATAATGCATGGATGTATTTCCATTGTGTAACAAAACGTCAGAGCATGGCATTCATCATTTCACTATAAAAGACTTAAGATTTAAAATGGTAAAACAAAAGATATAATGTCTGAAATGAAGACACTTATTTTGATACTTTTCAGTTTTCACTTTTTGGACATTTTCTTTCAAGAACTTGTGACATGTCCATGTAAATGCAATGAACTACACCTGTGCTTTTCTATTACACACAACGTGAACTTAAAGGAAACTAACTTGAAATTCATTAAATGACATTCTGACACCAGTCTGTTGAAAGTCAATGGAAAGAGGGCTCAGGAAAATTTAGTTTCTTTGCAGATGCCACTTGGTACAATATTTTGTATAATTTAATGGCACTCAAACTGTTTTGGGGGCTACAGTACACACTAAATTGTGTGCTGTTTTGCAAAAATGGACAAATCAGTTGCAATATAATCACATGAGCAGTGGTAAAACATTTTAAAAATGACAACAGTCACCAGTAAATAAAACAATTATTTAATAGATTATATCTCCATTTCAAAAGCCTTATTGTACACATATTATTTTAATTGTCCCAACATATAAGAGCAGCTCTACCTGATCTGCTTTAGTACAGTTTGTGTCTGGCAGACGTCCAGACGAACCCCACTTGAAACTCAAACACCATCAACTCACATACCCTCTTACAAGCAAGCCCCAGTTTCACACTGGGAGCATGCACATGAAGAAAAAAAAAGAAAAAAAAAAAAGAGGACAGGCACAATCAGCATCTCTAGTTTTCTTTTAAAAATCAAATATGTAGCATATTCCTACCTGTGACAAGCATAAACTTGGTGCAGATGAAAAATAGCAAAATAATGACCTCAGAGATGTTTCCCTGAAATCCCTGCCTTCAGCAAACCTGAAAAGTCCAAAAATCCCAGGAGACATTGCCACTGGCATTGGTGAGTGAGCAAGTGCAAAGAATCTTGTATACAGATGTATCTGTATGTGCGCAAACATGTATATGCTGAATATGAGTGGACAGAAACAGCCATCAATGGCGATACACCCCAAATGCAACAAAACTAAAGAAGATGGTGATGCCCACGAGTGAGGCGGTGGCAGGTGCAGTGAAGAACTGCCGGTACTGGATCTGGAAGTACCAGAGCACAGACAGCATAAGCACGAACAGAGGCACCATGAGGCTGCCCACGTTGAGCGCCACATGCACCTGGTCAGCAGCCCGTACCCCGGCAGGCATGGCCCGAGTGGCATGCTGTGAGATGTGGCAGTGCAGAACACTGTTGTCGGACAGGTTGAGGGAGGCCAGCGTCTGAGCATCGTCCTGAAGGAGCTGACCCTGGTAAATCAGACGTACCTGGTGCTCCTGTCCAGCAAAGTAAGTCCTGAAAATATAATCAAACAAACAGATGTTTATATACACAGAAATACAAACACCTACACATGCTGCTTGACCTGTTTAAGCATATTACAAATTATTAAGTCATATTTAGGAGGGGGTGATCCTTTTTCCCACTCAGTGAAATTGAGAAAAAAAAGGGGCTTCTGGTGATTAAAGGAATAATACAAGACTGCTGTAGTTACTTTGCAGCCTGAAATGAAGACGGACAGTTTTTGTTTTATCCAGCTTTATCCTTTACTCTTTATTTATTTTACTCTCCCTTTATAACACCCAAGTGAAAGATAAAACACCAACATGTCAGAAAAAAAAAGAAAACAGATTCACTGATTTGGAAAAAGGATCACCTCCTTGTGTCAGTATTTTGTTGAACCACCTTTTGCTTTAATTACAGCCTTTAGTCTGTTGGGATATGTCTCTGTCTCTACTAACTGCACATATAGACTTTGCAATATCTGCCCACTCTTCTTTGCAGAACTGCTCAAGTTCAGTTAAATTTGATGGTGACTGTTTGTGGTCTGCAGTCTTCAGGTTATTCCACAGATTTTCAATGGGGTTTCAGTCTGGGCTCTGACTAGGCCATGCAAGGATATTCACCTTTTTCTCCTTCAACCACTGTGTGGTCAGTTTTGCTGTGTGCAGGGTTTCTACAGACATGTTACATTTTTAAAGTTAAATTTAAGACTTTTTAAGACCTTTTTAATACCACCTTATATGAAATTTAAGACCTAAACCTGTAATGGAAATACACATTATGTTACATACATATATGTAATATTTAATGTCTTCAACGTAAAAAGAAAACAAAATATCATCACTGTAATAAATTATATTTATTACTAAGATATACAGTGAGCTTTTACATACTTAAATCTGCATATTTTTATTTACCTTTACAAAGGCCTATTTTTACAAATGCATAAATAATGTTTTGATATATTAAACATAAAACGTTGAATACTGATATTTGAAATTATTTAAATAATAAAAAGGTACTGTAAATGTGAAATTAAAACCGTCAGTAGGTGGCAGCAAGTCACTGTTAATAAGTGAGCCATTGCGATTGAACCGAATAATTTTAACGGTTGATTCATTCAGGAAGGAAACACCCTCATGTTGCTCAGAGACGCACAACAGTGCTGTGGCTGTTTGGAATTATTTTTGTTGTCGAAATAGTGCAAAAACAGCCAATATGGTGTCTAAAACTTCTTAACTTCTAGTTTATTGAACTGTTGTAAAAAAATCAATATCACATTTGTAATCATGGTAATTTTTGGAGAATAAAAACGGCACTCTTCATGTGAAATTGATTAACTATGAAGTGGTATAAATATATACATTTTCTGCCCCCATGTCTTGAATTTTGTGATCATAGACTGAATCATGCAGTGAAAGATCGCACTCTCAATGTGCACGTGCACTAGTGTAGACTTCACGTGATCGTAATACATGCATGCACTCTGTTAGGTGTTTGAATGCTTTTGCGTCATGGGAATATTCAGCAAAATAGCTCACTTGTCATGGTATGTTACTTAACTATATCATGTTATGAATAAACTAAACATTTTGAATTTTCACCTCAGTGTTTCTTCTGAGTTTCTTTATGTGTGCTGTTACGCTCATTTGTTCTGAAGTCTCTCACAAAGAGACAACCAGAGTGAGCCTCAACAGCGCGACCTTGATACCAGAAATACACTATCCATTATCAATCGTTGTTTACATTGAATGTAGGCTAATAAAATTAGAAGAATAATTCTCGCGTTTCGATGCTTCGCTGGTTATTTTGTTGTCATTTATGTTTTAAGCAGGCTATTTGTCCGGTTGGGCAAGAAAAAAAAAATAATTTAAACTAGCTACAAGGCTGATCAGCTGTAGCTCGACCTATATTATTATTATTATTATTATTGAGAACATTAAGAAGACAGTTCAACCTGTATTCTGCTACTGCGATTCTCTCTGATGATGCAGTTAACTTACCACGGGGGAGAAAAAAAATCTTTGGTCTTTCCAATGATTGTAAACAGTCATTAGGTCCGTCAGACTTGAGATATTTTAGCGGTAATGTGACCAAAAATATTTAAGACCCATCGAATCTGAATTTAAAGGCACAATATGTAATTTTCACCACTGGAGGGCGCGTATTCACAGCGACATCTAGTAGTTAGATGACGCCATGACTGAGTGTGGAATCATGGGAGTTGTCGTCTTCATCCCCACAGCCAATGCAATCCGACGGGACTTGGGCAGAAATCATGTTCATGGATGAGCTAATGATTTGTTAACGTAGTAGAATGAAGCAGGGTGAGGCTGAAAGCCGTCGAAGCGAAACGAGGCCGCTGAACGAGCGCGACACACGGCTCGAAAGCAGCGGAGCTTTTATTATGCCACAGTCGACCGCTTCCGCTCCTTCCGGTCATGCGTATGTGGGAAAAAAAAGCAGCGCTATTTTATCATACTAGATACATTTGAAAGTTCTGTTATAATGCTACTCTGTGCGGTCGTCACCTGTCTAATAAAACGCACAACATATTAAAGCGTCTTTGGTGTTTCATGTTTTCTACAAAACAAAACCGGAAATCGAGGGGTTATGACGCCATTGGCAGGCGACACAATGACACTATAGACACGGTCCGTGTCACTAGTTAAAATTGCTTATTTCTCTGGATTTA
>NW_015546123.1:1176951-1183805 GCF_001515605.1 Sinocyclocheilus anshuiensis | reverse complement strand
TGGCTTTCTACAACTTTCTCCCATCTCCCGACTGCATCTCTTGAGCTCAGCCACAGTGATCTTTGGGTTCTTTACCTCTCTCACCAAGGCTCTTCTCCCCCGATAGCTCAATTTGGACTGACGGCCAGCTCTAGGAAGGGTTCTGGTCGTCCCAAACGTCTTCCATTTAAGGATTATGGAGGCCACTGTGCTCTTAGGAACCTTAAGTGCAGCAGAAATTTTTTTGTAACCTTGGCCAGATCTGTGCCTTGCCACAATTCTGTCTCTGAGCTCTTCAGGCAGTTTCTTTGACCTCATGATTCTCATTTGCTCTGTGAGCTGTAAGGTCTTATATAGACAGGTGTGTGGCTTTCCTAATCAAGTCCAATCAGTATAATCAAACACAGCTGGACTCAAATGAAGGTGTAGAACCATCTCAAGGATGATCAGAAGAAATGGACAGCACCTGAGTTAAATATATGAGTGTCACAGCAAAGGGTCTGAATACTTAGGACCATGTGATATTTCAGTTTTTCTTTAATCTGCAATCTGCAAAAATGTCAACAATTCTGTGTTTTTCTGTCAATATGGGGTGCTGTGTGTACATTAAAAAAAATTAACTTAAATTATTTTAGCAAATGGCTGCAATATAACAAAGAGTGAAAAATTTAAGGGGGTCTGAATACTTTCCGTACCCACTGTATATATATATATATATAAAAAAATAATTGCTTGTAGATTCTGATTTTAAGCTATGTTAACTTTGATATAGTAGAAGGAGTTTATACGTTAAATGTTTACTATATCACAGTTCAAATCACAATATCACAATTACAATGTCAAAATTGTTGTAATATGATTTGGTGTGTAGCTCCAGACAAAACTCAATCAAACCCCCCCCCAAAAAAAAAACCCTAATAGCCCTCAGCAATCCTAAAAAAAAAGTTAAGAAAAAAATAATAAAATAAGTTCACACCATGCAAAAATGCAGGCACAAATTAAATTCTGCAAAAATGCAGGCACAAATTAAATTCTGCAAAAATGCAGGCACAAATTAAATTCTGCAAAAATGCAGGCACAAATTAAATTCTGTCCTCTAAAAATGCTGTGCTGATGCATTTTAAACAATTTTAATGCAACATTTTTGGGGAGTTTGGAACATCTGAACAATTCGTTTAAAAAAAAAAAAAGAATGAAATGAAGGAGTTCATTTGCAAAACCCGATAACTCCATTATTATTTTAATTTTTTCAGAAATCACGTTTTTTTATTGCGCATTCCAAGTAATATCAATCAAACTGCAGTTGGGTTGTTTTGATTAAGTAATAATAACTTAAAGGGGTCCTATTATGCTCTTTTACAATGTCTTGAATCCATTTTGGGGGTGTACTAGAACATGCTCTCATGCTTGGTGGTTCGAAAAACGCATTATTTTTTACATAATTTACATTATTACAACGCCTCTCTCCCCAGTCTGGCACAAAGGCTCGATTAGTTCCGGGTTTGATGAAGGCCCGCCTTCTGAAAAACGAAATGTGATGTGATTGGTTAGCTATCCCAGTGCGTTGTGATTGGCGAACAGCTTAGACGGTGTTTCAGTACTGCCCTGCCCCTTGCCAAAGCAGCGAGTTCCTTCTGCTCCGGTTTAGTTAAGGATGGCGTCAATATTGCCATATCAATTTGAGCCGGATTCAGACCCAGAGAATATTGAACAAGAGGATCGCGCAGACCTTTGCACGCACGGATATTGCAAGACATATTACAGTGGCAACGTTATTGTTTTTTTTGGCTAAATCACGTTTTAGATAGGATGTCAACAACCGCTTAAAAATAACTGCATTTACTATGTACAGATAAGTGCATATGTATTATTTTTATTGTTATTTAATTCTAACATTATAACATGAATTGCAGTGAAACTGTTATACAGTTGAATTTATTTATACAATAGTCCAGTGTTTCCTAGGCGGCATATATAAGCAAACTCATTCTATGGCAGCAGGAGGCGCTGTTGGAGTGGTAGAGATCAAGGTTTCCCCGGTAACGCTGTCCACAAAGCAGCGCTCCGCTCCAAAAAAACACTGCTTTTTAGACATTACATGCAAGATTAAATGAAAATGACATCCAATTTTCTGAAGACAGTCGGTTTCCTTCAAAAATACAGTGATAAAAAAACACCCGCACTCAAGGTATGGGAAACACTGTAGTCTCATAATTGAAGTGTAAATTCTGCAGATTACATCATTGTCCAGTATTGTACTGTCAGCAATTTATTATAAAAACGTTTTCATAATTGCAACATACATATTTACATACATAACTATTCAGGTGCATGTGTAATAACTTGCGAAAACTTGCAGCACTTCTTCATCGTGGTCGTCTTGTCTGATGCACTCAACCAAGTGTTCTAACCACGACCTCGCCCCTCCCCACCCCCCAACCATTCGAATTTCTGTAGGCGGGAATTATTTTAATGATATTCTAATGGGCGGCTTTGTGATATCACAAAACCCGGAAAACAAAACGCTGTAGTCCAAACGAGCCGTTCGTTGTAGTTCTTGAAAAGGGATTTTTTTTTAAACGAAATATCATGAAATATCGTAAGTTTGAAGGTTATGTTTTTTTTTTACATATTAAAAGTTTGTTTGATAGCAAAAGCAGAGTACTCCAACAGTCGTTTTTTTTTAGCAAAAGCAGAGTACTCCACATTTGATGTATTAGAGTTTAAAAAAACACTCGTTTAATCTTTGTAATCTCCTTACACTTACGAGTAACAGTAAAATGCTGCAAATAATTTTTTCTTGCGCTTGAAACGCGATTTACACCTTTACAAAGCTTCTCTTGCGCATGCAAATTTAATTTACGCTTACAGTCTTATGTACACTTCCACAACTCTTACCCTGCGTATGCAAATCTTTTTGACGTCATTTTACCTTCATACTTATCAGCTTCTGTTCAAAAACAACAAGGGCGCTTGTCGGCTTCTGCAGTAAAACGTGAACTCGCGATGCCTTGAAAGTGGACAAAACCGGCTTTTTTGACGAAACGTGTTTAGGGTTCAGATCGCACTATATGTCGAGAATAATGCTCGGCAATCAGCTCATTTTTTTTTTTTAAAGTGGCATTTATCGGTTTTTGCAAATGAACTCTTCAAATAGTGTTTTTAAAATGCTATCATTAGCAAAGATTGTAGGCATTCTGTAAAGCTGCTCAGAAAAGTTTAAATTTCCTTCATAACAGTAGAAAACCCCACTGCAAATTTAGTGACTAGTGATTGTGCAGTGATTTTCCTTGAAAACACAAGCGGTCTTCCCAATGAATAACTTCCAAAAACTCTTCAATCTGATCTCTCACCTAGCGAAAGGGTGCATTCACCTACTGCAAACATGATATGGACTCCCACATACTCAATTCCTCATATTTCCACTAGACATTGAAGAACCCTTCTGCCTGATTTTAATTGAATGGTACTGCTTGTAAAAATGGATAATTGTGCCTCATGAGGCTTAAGGATGTCTCTTTTTGGTTCAGTCTTCTGACTGAAAGCATAGTGCTACACACCGCATAGGAAGAAGTAGTGGTGTTGGAACAAAAGGTCTCTGGTCGGTAACTGTGTGTGGGCTGCTGCTGCAGACATTTTCTTGAAAGAAGCCTTCTTTTTGATTGACAAAAATGTATAAGTTGCCTAGTGACAATTAATTCAGCAGGTAGCCAAGGATATAATCAATATGCAAAAATTGAATAAACAACAAAAATGCCCTCTGAAGAGCATGAATGGTCACTGTACAACTGGCATCTTGTTATAAGCATGAAAACAGAAGACAAACAGAAGCAGCACGGGAACCATTTAGAATTCAATTGAGAATGCCTGTTAAAATCCAGTTGAATTTTTTAATTTAAATTGAATTGAGGAAGCAAACAGGACATGCAATATTGAACAAAATTTTAGATAAAATGTACATAAAATAATTATAAACCATCTAATAAAATGTTTATATAGGAGTGAAATATTTAATTCCTTGGTGCAACTACTAATTAGCCAGTTCTTAAAATTTGAATTGCCCGGCCGAGAAGTTTTTTGGGTTTTTTTTGCCAATTAAAATAAATAAAAACTACCATGTTTCCATCTGTGTGCTGAAAATTGTATGCTGCCTTGAGCATCTTAATCTTATATAAAAAAGAAGAAAAAAACATTTGATTCCAAAACCAATATTTTATGGTCAGTTTTCAGTTGCTTACCGTTTAATGTAACCAATGGTGTCTTGAGGATTCACCTGTGCTGTCCTCTCTGTATCATTCAAGAACTTCAGCCTGAGCACCATGTTTCTTTGGGTGTCATTCAGTGCATCTTCGGCCGAAGGCTGTGTGGCACTTGGGGCGCTGTCTGGAGGTTGAGTCGAGGGACCCGCTGATTCTCGATGTCTCAACCCATCCCTCCCAATCCCTGCTTCTTCCAGGAGGCCTCCCTCTCCTTCTCCAGCCCTACTATCATCCGGGGATTGTCCCGCCGCTCCCGCTTCTGTTCCAGGCTCACTCTTATTGTTCTCCCTGATGCTGCCGGTTGACGAGTCCGTGTTACCAGGGGGGAGCGGCTCCTGGCTGTCAGGCTCTGTGGAGGGGGAGGTCCCTGGGCTGGGTGAGAGGAGGTGTTCAGGGGGTTCAACAGTGTGAGTGGAGGCCCAGGCCAGAACCAGGACGAGCACCAGGAACACCACTCCAAAGAGCAGGGTGACCTCATCACCCACCCCCTCTATTAGAGCCATCCTGGTCTGCTGTGTCCTGGACTAAGGCAACTTCAGACTAGGCACCTACAGCACATGTTCACAATTACTGATGACATTCCTGCCAGTTAATTATTTCAATTAAATACAGGGTCTGCATTATGCACCATTCAGGGTTTCTACAGTTCTAACTAAGGCCGCACAATAAATCGCATGCGATATTTAATGTGCATCTTGTCAGTAAAGCCAGTTCTGTAATCACATATTAACATGGTTTTGCGGCTCTGTGTAGTAAATGCTGCTCCATGTGAAAGCACACACGTGATGGAGATTTACCGCTGATTACAGAACCGGCTTTACTGACAAGATGAGCATTAAATATTGCATGCGATAGTTCTTAAACAGCGATTTCTTTCAAAGAAAATATCTCCCTTTGCATTGAACTTTGAGCGTCGTAACTTTGCAGATGTTGTTTATGCTCTAACAGCAACATTACACACTAACTAAAGTTACAAAAGTGAAATCATAATCAACCATCCCTTTAAGAAGACTAATGACATTGTCTGTTTTGGGGTTCATTTTGTTGTGAAATCTGTGAAGTATAAACTACAAATACAAAGTTTGTATTTGGTAATGGAATCCTTGTGAAAAAAAGCACTAAAACATCCTGTTTTCTTATCAAAATAACCATTAAAAAAAAGTTGCACCTGTGGTCTATACGGGTCAAACATTGCCCTTATTTAAATCATGGCCTTTCAGCATCCTAACAGCTTTAAAATATAACCCAAATATTGTACATGTACTAAGCCCCTCACACTCAAATTGTCTGCTACAGACAATAGAAATATATTGTGAAATATGCATGAGCTACAGTGGAAGCTTTAAGATGTAAAAACCTTTTGCTGAATTTGTACCTCAAAGCCGCTGTATCGTAATAACCATACCAGGAAAAAAATCCATCAAGAGGAATCTTTAAAATTCCTGTACCTTAATCAAGTATTGACTTTTTTCAATGTGGTTCAAATTTGAACCATCACAGGTGGGTTCAGTTGCTGGGGCAATAGGGAGATAATCATTAAAGCAAGACACCACAGGTGAATAACGTACAAATGTTAACTAACATATATCATCATACTTCTCCAGTTGATTAATCACATTAAGACAACTCTTTTGTATTACTTGTTTTCTGAAATGTTATGCTTGAATATGTAAATGATGCATTATCTAATTAAAATGCACCAAATTGCATACATTTCCAGAAATCTGAACATTGCATTAAGCCAGGTTTAAAATTCTTCTTTCATTTTGTTGACATATTAGAGTTTTTAAGGTTTTTACAGAAGAGAATTTGGATATCCTTTATTACACTTTAAATCACAAAATAGTCTAGTTTCAGCAGCCAGGAAAAAAAAAACGTTCCTCATGTTATTAGGAAGCAGCTGGTATTACATAAATCAGGCAAATCATATACAAACAAACTCCTCTGTAAAAACCTTTAGAATGTACATGGGAATAAAATTTTAGTGTGTGCAAGTACTGAAGTAGAAATTTCTGGCTCAGTGCATGAGAAAAAAATTGAGAAAACAGCCTTTAAAGATGTGTATTGTAAATGAAATCTTAAAGAGTAACAAACACTTTGTATTTGTATATTACTTTGAAATTGTATTTTAGATGTTTTCATTCTACTAGTCTTAAGAAGACTAGTCCAGTGAAGACTTGACCAGTGGAAGCCAAATACCCCAATATTTCAAAATTGTCCAGCACATGAAAAAAACAACAACAAAAAAACAGTGGTTTTGCCTGTAGTGTCTTGCTTTAGAAAACGAAAGCATATAACCACATCTGGATTATTTTAGGGTGATAAATTGGTCTATAAATTTGTTTTTCCACAGTGTGACTGTTAAAGCAGAAATAGCCTCTGTGTACAATCCTTTAAACTGTTACAAGCATAAGCCGCAACCTTTGAACAGAGAAGCAGTGAAGTGGGTCCCGCAGTTAACCAGACATTTCCCCTCTTTAAAGGTGCAGTAGGAGATCTTGGAAAATGCTAACTTTAGCCTGATAGCACTGAAAGCGAACGTCCCACCCTCCCTGCAATCGTCGTCCAAAGCCACGCCCCCTGAACGCATATACGCTCACAGACCAGAATACCAGA
>NW_015546123.1:1164184-1176600 GCF_001515605.1 Sinocyclocheilus anshuiensis | reverse complement strand
ATTGGGAACCGCTGGGCTACATCATGTGTCATTCACCGGTGAGAAAACTTTAAAAGTACTACAATACCAGGAAGGAAGATCGGGTTGTTGATGTTTGTCTGCCATTCTCGCTCTGTCTGCACAGCGTGCGTGAACGCGCTGATGACGTATCCTGTCTGCGCGAACCAGGTGCGCAGAGGTATGCTAAAACATATGTTGACAGGCAGGTAGGAAAGCCAATTAAAACGCTCGGACCGAGTGATTTGATTGGACGTACATTTCTTGGTCCTACGCCTTCCACAGAATATATAAATGCAGATAAATACATTTAGACCACTTAACTTAATGATTGCTATCGGGATGTGAAGAGACTTTCAACCAGCATAACAAAATATGTTTCTAAAGACAATCACCTATTGCACCTTTAACTGTAGACATCAGCATATTTGAGGTCGTATTCTCATGCTGCCTGATGACAGCTGCTTTCATTACGCATGCAGTCCACTGCACAGTACATTTCTCAAGAGCAAAGAGGGTAGAATATGTTCCTCAGAATGTGTTTCAAACCTCTATGGCTTTCTTTCATTCGTGAAACAAAAGAAGAGATGTTAGGCAGAACATCACAGTCTGACAGTGTTAATCAATCACTTTTCACATCATCTTACTCCATACAATTAAAGTGAAGAGAAGCTGTCATTTTGCCAAACATCTCCTCTTCTGCTCCACAGAAATAGTGACACGGGTTTGACACAACATGAGGGTGAATACATCATGACATACTTTTCACTACTGGCTGAGATACCGCTTTATAAGTAATACCTTTTTAAAAGCATCATTTAAATACACAGGTGTGATCGTACACATGAACGACAGGTGAATTTACGCGTCTAATCGTGAATTGTAATGGAAAGGTAAGAACACGAACAGGAAACGTGAAAAAATACAGATCTCAACAGCCACGTAACCAATACATTCACAAAAAGAGTTTAAAATTTATTTTTTTTTTACAAAAAAGTGCCAATTCTCATCTCTTCTAAATCCATGAGTTTCGGTCTGATAAGCATCAGGTGTGAGTTTTTTTTTGTGAAAACCTGTCCGTGAACGTTAAGGCAGGTCAGCTCTCGCGCACCGCTGCAGCTAACACGCGCTCAACACAGCTGTTTCCTTTAGCTACGCATCAACTGAATGTGTCCTCGAAATGAGTGGAATTAAAACTTTGTACAAACATCTCTGAGGCTCCGAAAATGACTTACCGTTGACATATCACATCGTATGATGGTCCATGATTCGCACCGTTTAACGTCTGCGCTTCCTGATCACTGGCAGGAGAGAATGATGCCACAATGACTACTTCCGGTTAAAAAACCTACCTTCAAAATACTGGTTTGACACAACTCCTCTTAGACAACTAATTGTCTAGTCAAAATTAAACCTTTTTTTCTCGATATTATTAATCACAGATAACTTTACAGCTTAACAAATGTATATATTATTAAAATTATTAATGTATATGTAAATTGACAAACCTAATTCTGTAAGTAGAAAGTACTTAAAGGGATAGTTCACCCCAAAATTAAAAAACTGTCGGAATTTACTCACTTTTTCTTCAGTGGAACATAAAAGATATTTTAATTAATGTCTTAATAGCTATCAAAACTGTTTTGTTACCAACATTCTTTAAAATATCTTTTCTTGTGTTCCGCAGAAGAAAGTCAGTCATACAGATTTGGAACGACATGAGGGTGAGTAAATGATGACAGAAATTTCATTTTTGGGAGAAGGGTTTCTTTAAGAAAATTCTAACACTTTAGCTGTCAATGCAGCTGTGCCAAAGCGAACAGGCGCTGCTCTTTTAGTGAATAAGTGGTGCATGTATTTTGCAACTAGATCATCTGAAGATGTTGCTTACTGTCTGTCCTTCACACACAGATGCTGATGTGTTGGACACTAAATGACAAACTCCTGATCAGACTGTGTTAAATGGGCTGAATCCGTTAGGTTTGACAGGCCAGCTTTAAGATCAAGGCATAATCCCTTTTGAAGTCAATCATCAAAATTTACATATTCAACTTTTGATGAGGACTTATCTGCAGATGAGACATATTAACAAACTACCATTTTCGGTAATTGAAATGAAGCTGAAATAAAATAATGTTAATAAAATATTATTAATAATACTAATAATTAATAATAGATGAAAAAAATATATATATATTTACTAAAATATCTTCCTTTGTGTTCCGCAGAAAGAAAGAAATAAAGTCAAACAGAAATTAAACAACACGAGGGTAATTGAAATGAAGCTGAAACAAACTATTGATAATAATACAAATATTAATCATACTAATAATAATTTATATCTCTGAGGCTCCGAAAATGACTTACCGTTGACATATCACATCGTATGATGGTCCATGATTCGCACCGTTTAACGTCTGCGCTTCCTGATCACTGGCAGGAGAGAATGATGCCACAATGACTACTTCCGGTTAAAAAACCTACCTTCAAAATACTGGTTTGACACAACTCCTCTTAGACAACTAATTGTCTAGTCAAAATTAAACCTTTTTTTCTCGATATTATTAATCACAGATAACTTTACAGCTTAACAAATGTATATATTATTAAAATTATTAATGTATATGTAAATTGACAAACCTAATTCTGTAAGTAGAAAGTACTTAAAGGGATAGTTCACCCCAAAATTAAAAAACTGTCGGAATTTACTCACTTTTTCTTCAGTGGAACATAAAAGATATTTTAATTAATGTCTTAATAGCTATCAAAACTGTTTTGTTACCAACATTCTTTAAAATATATTTTCTTGTGTTCCGCAGAAGAAAGTCAGTCATACAGATTTGGAACGACATGAGGGTGAGTAAATGATGACAGAAATTTCATTTTTGGGAGAAGGGTTTCTTTAAGAAAATTCTAACACTTTAGCTGTCAATGCAGCTGTGCCAAAGCGAACAGGCGCTGCTCTTTTAGTGAATAAGTGGTGCATGTATTTTGCAACTAGATCATCAGAAGATGTTGCTTTCTGTCTGTCCTTCACACACAGATGCTGATGTGTTGGACACTAAATGACAAACTCCTGATCAGACTGTGTTAAATGGGCTGAATCCGTTAGGTTTGACAGGCCAGCTTTAAGATCAAGGCATAATCCCTTTTGAAGTCAATCATCAAAATTTACATATTCAACTTTTGATGAGGACTTATCTGCAGATGAGACATATTAACAAACTACCATTTTCGGTAATTGAAATGAAGCTGAAATAAAATAATGTTAATAAAATATTATTAATAATACTAATAATTAATAATAGATGAAAAAAATATATATATATTTACTAAAATATCTTCCTTTGTGTTCCGCAGAAAGAAAGAAATAAAGTCAAACAGAAATTAAACAACACGAGGGTAATTGAAATGAAGCTGAAACAAACTATTAATAATAAAAATATTAATCATACTAATAATAATTTATATAGAATAGAACTCAATGGTCAGCAAAACAAAAGTATAAAAATATCAGGGTATCTGCAGGATTTTTAAGCTCAAGTTTATGACTTTTCCCCCCGGTTTCACATACAAGACAAAAATGCATGTCTATTCTGTTTTAACTGAAAGAAACTTGCACTGACTGATCTTATAATATGTCAGTGCCATTGTTTTGTCTCAAGATGCACACGAGTAACGTTGTTTTCTAAGGTATGTTTATAAAAGATTTCTAATACCTTTTAAGACTTTTTATGGCCTTAAGTTGGATACAATTAAATTTAAGACTTTTTAAGGCGTGAAACCCTGAATATAAGCCAATTCAAAATGTTAATAAATACTATTATATAAATAATACTCGAATAACGGTGGATATCAGTTGCAACTTGACATAAGGATAGAGTGTACTGTAAGGATATCTTCCTGGCTTGAAAAAATACATTAAAATAAAAAAGACAAACTAGATTTTCTGCTTTCTCATTTTTAATATTTTTATATAGCCATTTTAATATGTATATGTAAACAAACATTTCAATCCATTTCCCCACCTGCTACCTGACACAGACATTCACTCACACAGTCCACTTTACATTCACTTCCCATAATAAATTATCTTTCCCTCTAAAGAAAGAGCAAAGCAAATGCACACAGAGAAAGTGGTATGTGGTTGACTAGCACAAAATACATCTTCCATGTTAATATCTGATTTTAGGTTTTTTATGCTGTTCATATCAAGCCTCTCGAATCATGTGAATGTAAGCAAGGCCTCGATATATCAAATCTTTTTGGCTTTAATTTAAATTAACTATGTACTTATTAAAATAAACTATGATAATACTTAAATATCACACTAGATTGTTGCCGGTCACTGTGACAAAAATGAATATGATAAATCCAACTGGATTCCATTAATTAATTTATTTTTAATGATGAAATTAACATTATTTTTTTTTTAAATGCAGCTACATTTACTTGTCTTTTCATAAAAGACTTTCATTAAGCTTTATGTTTAGAATTTGTCTGAAGATTACAGTGAGGACATATTCATACCCTAAAGGCACAATCTAAAAATGCAACATTCTCCACAATGGAGAAATTAAAACATTATTTAATAACTATCCTGCAGTCAACTTTGTGCATTGCTTTTCCCCTCACATGACACCAAAGCGGTTAATCATTTTGAGAAAATAAAATACATAAACACAACCCATTCCTGCATATAATAATTCTTATACATTCCAACTTTTTCTGTTCTGTAACTCCATACAGTTCACATCATAAGACTTTTAATTAACATCCCCACTTATTTCTTAATATATATACATAAGTCCATATTTATTTCCAAACCCTCAGGTTTAAAATCAAAGAGCAGCTGTGGTCGTGGTGGCAGCGTCTGAAATACAAATAGCTGTGGCTCATCACCAGACCCCTGCACACTTGTATCCACATCCATAAAATATACACTATACTTGCCCCAAAAGACAAACTTAGTTCCTGCTCCCAAATTTGCACCTAAACACACCAAAATAACAGTGAGGACATAAAAGGGGATTTGGGAACACTATCAAAAGCTAAAATAAAATGCCGGGGAGCATATAATAATAAACCACTCGCTCTTTTCACCCCCAAATATACCAAAACACACTCACTCTGAACAAAATAAATATAAAACATTTCAGAAGTGCTGCTGATTTTTTGTGGTGTAAATATACTGTCCATTGAGACTGAAATGGCCCTTGATCATTTGCTGAGGGAAGTAATATTTGCTTGATGACGCTGAATAAGCTGTATCATACAGACACAGTTAGACTACATATATTATTTTGAACTTTGCCCAAAAAAGAATGATCTCTGTGTAATTAAAAAATAACAATAACACCCGCCCAGGCTCCTTGTGTCAGCTGAAGTTTTGTCCTGAAAACAAGGACTGTTCACATCCTGTGTACAAACGCACATACAGACGCTCACATACACACACGGACACATACGTACACCAAGTCTTTCTGAAAACAACAAAAACTCTTGAAACTGTGGATGAAGCTCACAAACACACGCTCCATTTATGTCGTCATAAAGGAACCTCCAGCAGCTTTTTGTGTAGGTACTGCTTCACTTCCTCTATCCCGTTCAACTTCTCCAACTCCAAATAGGGCAACTGCAAGTAAAATACGAGTAAATTAAGTTTTATAGATATTATATAAATATTGTGATTTTTTTTTTTGTAAATTCAATGTGATTTTTGATCATTTTGCCATAATCTAATGCTACCTTAATGATATAGTAAAGATTTAACTCTATTTAGCAAGTTTATTTGATCAAAAATACAGTAAAAATGTACTGTTGTGAAATGTTATTACAATTTAAAATAACTGTGTTCTATTTTAATACATTTTAAACAGTAATGTATTCCTGTGTTGGTAAAGCTGAATTTTCAGCAGTCATTACTCCAGTCTTCAGTGTCACATGATCCTTCAGAAATCATTCTGAATCAGTCTATTTATCCATTCATATACTATTCAATTTCTTGTTACATCAAAGTTGAAAACAGTTGTGCTGATTAATATTTTTGTGGAAATGGTGATAGTTTTTTTCATAATTCTTTGATGAATAAAAAGTTAATTTCATGAATCAAATTAACAGCATTTATTTTAAAGATTTTTTTTTGTAACATTAGAAATGTTTTTAACTGTCTCTTGGTCAATTTAATATCTCCTTGCTAAATAAAAGTATTAATTTCAGAAAAAAAAATCTTATTGCTATAATTTTCCCCATGCAAACAGATTTTTTTTTAGACAAACTCCAAATTATAGTTTTAATATGTATTTTAATATGTACATATAAATTGACTTTACCGATTTTAGTATTCTGTTTTATTTTTAAAGAAAATAGTTGCAATTAGATTAGGTTTGATTACAGATTTGTAATATTGCCTGTAACATAAAAATTATTAAATGTAACATAAAACATTATATATTCTGCTATTAAAAATAAGTCAGATACCTAATATTAGGGGGTATCTACTATTTAAAATAAACTAGACAGCATATATGATATCTTAAGCCTGCAAGAAATTAAAAAGTGAATAAATCAAATATATTGTTCAGTGTTCACCTGTAGTATGATGTAGCCCAATAACTGCAGGTGACGGTCTCTCATTGCCCTGGATCCGACCAGCACGTCAGAATTATGGCAGTAATGCCATTTATCATTTACAGACATAATAACCCTGCATGTGAGGAAGGGCAGAAAGAATGGGTTAATTAAAGATAATGAGCAAGACATTCAAGCCCAGATGGCATATATATTTGATTGAATGATTAAGGAAGGACTGACCTCTTCACCTGCTCTCCTGTGGTCCGGTCAGCTTCAGGGTTGTCTGGGTTGTGAAGCTGCAGTGGAGAAGCGGCTACAACATCACTCTCGCCACCCTCTGGGTACGAAACACCTTCGTAAAATGTAGTGATCTCACAGTCTGGCCCCGGGTTCGCTCCTGTCGCAGCACCTCCCTCATCCTCCAGGATTTTTCCAATGGAGAACTGGAGCAGGGAGTCTTGCGGGGCAACCGCTGTCTGAGTCAGGCAGTCTGAGGGGCTACTGAGGGTGGAGCTGTCCTGGCTCTCCAGAGAGTGTTCCTTGGCTAGAGTCGAGTAATAATCTGAAGTAGTGTAATATGGGTTGTAGTCCAGCAGGACCGTTCCATTAGGGCCGACCCTCTGAGATCCTCCTCCTGCTGCTGGGGGACGCATGTGAGCGGAGAGGAAGGCAGACTCCTCTCCTGCTCGTTTGTTGGTCCCTTCCTCTAGTGATGGGGCAAAGGGAGAGAACTTCTGGAAGTCAGTAGTGAGGGCCGTGACAGAGCCAGGCCCCTCTGGAGATTTGAGGTTCAGTACTACACACGCGGTTGAACCTGCTGCTAATGATGCTGCTGGTGTGCCTGTTCTGATGGGGAGCACGCGGCCCGTGCTGTCGATCCACAGCAGGAAATCTGCCATAAGAGAAAACGGGACATCAATGTGTTTTGTTTCATACAGATGTGTTTTATGAAGTATAGTTTCACAAAGCTAAAGTCAGACTATTCTGTTTTTACTTCAAATTTCGAAATTACACAATTTAATTTAGATTAAAAACTGCTCATGCTGCATGCTTGGATCATGATTGAAATACAGTGGTTGCCTCTAATTTTAAATGAAAGCGCACAGGCAAAGCCTTATTTATATGAAGAGATTTCTTTTATTTGTATGATTTATTTATTTGTTTGTTTTGGGGTTTGTTTTCAAATTTCAGTTCAGTTAATGTTATTCTACATATTTTAATTTCACAAAGAAATGTGCAGCATTTTGTCTATCACATAATAATAGGACACCTTTTCATTTATAATTTGTCTTAAATATTAATTATTAACATTAATAATAATACTAAATGTTAAAATTCATGCATAGAATAGCCATGGACAATATCTGGCATTTTTTAATGATCATCATCAGCCAGTACATTTTTCTGTTTGGTTGTTAAGTGTTAAATTTACTTTTTTATTTTTGGGGCTTTAGTTTACTTTGGAACTTTATGATTTATTTGTTATTAGTTTAAGTATTTGCTATTGACTGTTCAAATGCGGAGTTTTGCGCATCGTGTGTGTGTGCGTGTGCGCGAGAGAGAGAGAGAGCGCGCGAGAGAGAGCGAGAGATATGACCCCTTTAAGTAAACTTTTACGTAAAATAAATATAAACTTCACTGCAGACATTATGTATGTGTTATTTAACCATCTTTAAAATAAATAGAGCGATATCATATAGACCTATATCAGCTTTATATTGGTCAATGGCTACCCTGCTCTCCAGCCATCCAAATATCTATATCAGGTGACCTCTACACAAAAGACTGGATTAGAAAAAAAATAAAAAATTACCCGTGTAATATCCTGGTGCGAGAACTTCATCTTGTTTGTAGCCGTGTTCACCAACAAGCTGCCGGAGTGCCTCCGCAACCAGACCTTTATAACTGCAACACAAACACACTGAGCTCACTGTTACCTGGACAAACTGATGCAACATCTCTTCTTGATTTCAGGATACTGGCAGATTTCTAAAGTCACTTACCTGTATTTGCGGTTCACCTCATCTGCAGTTAAAGCGTGGTCGAACATGAGCACTTTGTGGGTATCCTGAAGGCGGGGTCCAGTGTAGTCCCTGTATTCCAGCTCTACGGCTGCATCCAGTAGTGAAAGGTATCGACGTACAATCAGGGCATACGGACTGTCTACAAACAAGAGACAGTAAACACTTTAACATTGCTACAAAAAATTCTAATAAATGTTGTTATTTTGAGCTTTCTATTCACCAAAGAATCACGATTTCCACACAAATATTTAGCAGCACAACTGTTTTCAACACTGATAATAATAAAAAATTGTTTCTTGAGCACCAAATCAGTGTATTAGAATGATTCCTGAAGGATCATGTGACACTGAAGATTGGAGTAATGGCTGCTGAAAATTCAGCTTTGCCATCACAGCAATAAATTATTTTAATTATTTTAAAACAGAAAGAAGTTATTTTGAATTGCACTAATATTTCGCAATTTTGCTGTTTTTTACTGAATTTATGATCGAATAAATGCAGCCTTGGTGAGCATAAAAGACTTCTTTACAATAAATAAATAAATAAATAACTTACCAACCCCAAACTTAAACTTTTGTATAAAAAAGCCTATTGTAAGAACCACTTGACTTCTAAAGACTTCTAAAATTATTTTCATGAAAATTAACCACAATTCTTTTTTCTGTAATGTGAAATTTTTTTTTTTAATTTAGCTGATCATTTGTAAAGCACACATCATGACAGTTTTTTTTCTACTGAATTTAATTATATGAAATATGACCTAGGCGTTTCTTAATGCTTTCTGGAATTCAGTTTTGTGGGTCTTTTATCAGCAGAAAATATTTATCTGTAGTAAAATATTGCTACAGTAAACAAAGTATACTTTTAGAGAATTGCACTGAAAATTATGTAAAGAAAAAATAAATCCACCAGCAGAGGTCACTATTGCTATCTGTTCCCTATTATGTGTTTGCAAGAGTGTGTACTGGTCTAAGGCAGCTTTAGTGTTTACTTGTGTAACCAGGATATTATAAGTTTCATTAAACATTTAAAAACAAACACAAAGCCTTGAACCATCTGAGCAAATAAGAATATTTAAAGGCTGACTATTTTATCTTTTCAAGAGACAAGCACTAGTCTTCTTAGCACTCCACAAACATGCCAGTTGGCTTTCAAAACAAGCATTCAGTAATGACGAACTCCAACTCACTGGTGACATTACTGATGAACGATGGAGAGAAGACACGGTGAAGAACAAGCCCAGGAAAATGACCCAGCTGGAACAAAGACATGAGGATGTTTACGGTGGCCAGCGGAGAGCTCAGAGCCTTTAGTTCAAGAACCATCTCCAGCTTGGAGAAAAACTGAGCTTCATTAGCCGGCCGATAACTCATACGACTGAACGGGAAAACAAGTTTCTGGATCACCTAGACAGAGAAAATGCGGAAAGGGTAAAAGTTAAATACAATACATTGCTCGTTTGGTTTTATCAGCATTATATAATATGGAAAATGAAAATGAGTTTTTATTTTACTCAGGTTCTTTCCTATAGAAACAACTCTGAGTTGAATTACTGAAATAAATGAACTTTTCCACGACATTCTAATTTATTAAGATGCACCTGTACTGAAACTGGACACGTTGTCTAACCTTGCTGTCCAAGTATTCACCCTTCTTGACCAAGAAGTCAGCGATAGTGTCTAGTAAGCGCGTTTCTCTGAGACGATGGCGAGCGATGTATTTGGCGATGAGGGCCATGGTGTAAGGCGTAATGCTATCAACCTTTTTAGGCAACTCTTCTAAAAAGATAAAAAGGGTTTAAAGTTAATTCCTCATCCCCCATTCAGTTCTTGGCAACAGGAAATTGTGTATCATTTCAAAAACTTTAGTACAAAGAAATAGTTCACAGAAAAAAAAAATGGCATTGTATACCAAGTGGTCAAAGTTGGCCCAGTTAGTCCCTGCCGGAAGATGCCGGAACTACTCAGATTACTTCTCTATTGACACATACTCAGCATTTAAAATAATAAATAGCATTTAAATAAATAAATAGAAATATCAGAATTATGAACAATAATTTCTGTTTGTTTATCAAGAGCCTATCATTTATCAATATTACTGCTTTAACTGTATTTTTTATCAAATGCAGCCTTGGTGAACATAACAGACTACTTTCAAAAACATTTTTTTTTAAAAGGTAGTGGCTTTTGAAAGGTAGTGAACATGTAAAATACAGGGTTCAAACATAAATAGTGTCACAAGTAAATAATTACACAAGTTTCATTATCGGCTAAACTGTTCCTATATTTTTCCTTTTCAGACAGAATTACTGTAGTGTAGTAAAATTGTCTCCAATTTTTGCATGCTAACATTATGAAGTGAGTGACCGCCATGACGTGTAGCCAAGTATGGTGTCCCATACTTGGAATTTGTCCCATCCAAGTGCACACACAGAGCAGTGAGTAGTGAAACACACACACCGTGAACACACACCCGGAGCAGTGGGCAGCCAATTTTGCTGCGGCGCCCAGGGAGCAGTTCGGTGCCTTGCTCAAGGGTCTCACCTCAGTCGTGGTATTGAAGGTGGAAGAGAGCGCTGGTCATTCACTCCCCCCACCTACAATTCCTGTGAGTACCGAAACTCGGACTAGTAACTTGTTTGTGTTACAAGTCCGACTCTCTAACCATTAGGCTACGACTGCGCCCCTCCATGACTGCCACCCAAATGTGTTGCGAACTCACCTGCAAGGCTGCTCACAAACTTCTCCTGCCTGTTCTGGTAGAAGAGGTGAGAGCTGAAGATAAGCTCGAGGCTCTTGTTGCTAGCCTCCCTGGCACAAGCTGACAGCATCTCATCCAGCAGAGCCATCTCATGGTCCCTGACGCTGCTAACGCTGGTCAGCGTATGCTTCACCAGCCGCAGGATCTTCCGGTTCACCACCAGCTGCTCAGGGGAAACTCCATCTGCCGCCCGCAGCGCTCTCCATTTAGTGCGGTAGTAGGAGAGCAGGAGGAAGAGCGTCTGAGGGTGGCGCTCCCGCTCAATGTTCTTCTCTAGCCCTGCGAGACATGATTCAATCAAGGGATGCTGGCTGGACGGATGAAGCTTCATGCTGCTGCTGAAAACCATGGAGATGTCCTTTTGGTTAAACTGGGACAGCCGAGCCTGGGACTCTTCCTCCAGAACCTGCACGATCTGAGAGTCACTGGGCAGCCCTGAGTGAGATGAAGAACACACAAGATCAATACAACAATACATGTTTTTATATTAAAATATTATGTCAAGAAACTATAGACTGTAACTGGGTCATTGACATGGCATATGAAGCAGTGTCAAGAGTGTCATGCTACACTTCACCTAAAAGTATTTCAACAACAATCTCATTCTTAAAATGTTTTCTAAGTATTTGGGCACCCTTTTGCTTTAATAACAACATACATAAGAGCTGCTATGGAAAACATATTTAGTGTTTGCACTCTACACTTTTTTTTTTCCTTGAATATTGTGTGCAGGTTTTTTCTTTTCTTAAATTATTATTATAATTATTATAAATACAAAATATTTTTCAAATATTTGTGTTTTTAAACTTTTTAAATAAACAAAATATTTTCGAACTGAGCTATACTACATCTAAAGCCATTTCAAACTACTTTTTATTTTTATTTATTTATTGTTGTTTTTTTTGTTTTCTTGAATTTTTGAATAATTTTCTTAGTATTTGGACATCCTTTTGCCTTAATAACTGCATAAACTGAAGCTGGTACAGAAACCATTTTGTGTTTGCACTGCGCACTTTGGAACTTTTTGCAACTTTTTTTTCGCCTAATAAATATTCTTGGTAA
>NW_015546123.1:1159305-1163546 GCF_001515605.1 Sinocyclocheilus anshuiensis | reverse complement strand
ATATATATATATATATATATATATATATATAGAAAGTCTGGGCTTTCTCTTTTTCTTTTCTTTAAATAAATGATTATTTTAAATAGTATTATTATTAAATCCTTTAAGAATATTTTCTAGCACGTAATTTCAATTAACCTGTTTAATGTAAATAATGAAATATGACCTTTTGATGAAAGGGTAGTCATGTTCAATGTCAATGTCATTTGCTTAATAATCTAAAAATAGTGTAAAACGTAATATTTTAAAGTTCCTTACCATGTTATCTAACTACAGTACATTCACTTTAGCTACTGAACTAAACGTGAAGGACTCACCAAGAGCCGCTACAGCATAAAGGCAGTTAACAATGCTGAAGTTGTCGAACTTTGAGCAGTCATTGACAATGGCATCACACAGCGTCTGAAAATCCTGATTATCCAGAATCTGACGTATGGCGTTCTCCCCCGAAACTCCGGCAGAGGACGCAGGCAAGGCTCCGTCACCTGCTCCTCCACCGCCACCTGATCCGCTCCCACCCACCTGACCTCCAGCCTGCTGCAGCACCAGGAGCTGACCGATCTTCTGTAGGGCAATGGGGTAATGATTGTGCGAGATCTTCCCTGGATTCTGGGTGACCCAGCGTAGAACTTCATCCACCGTGCGCGAGCGATCGATCAGCCGCTTCATAGTGAAGAAGGTGTCGTAGCTCATCTTCTCGTGGATGAAGTTCCATGTCTTCTTCTTGCCGTGGTGCAAATGCGCATGGGGCTGGTAGTGTGGAGGGGGGAGGGGGGTGACTTGAGGGTGTGTGTGGTAGTGCTGGTGGGTCTGGTAATGGGGCCGGTGGGTGTCTAGACGGGCTTGATAAACAGGTGGGTAGCTCTGAGGCTGATGGACATGAGGCGGGAGCGGATGATGGTGGTTCTCCAGCATGGGCGGCCCTCCTCCCATCAGGCCGATGCGGCGACCTGGCTTGCCCCCACCACTGCTGTACATACGCGTGGTGTACATACTAGTGAGAGCACCTAGGCTCAGTAGGCGAGAAGGCTGGTGGGGCGAGGAGAATCTCCTGCAGGTTAAGAGGCCAAAGCATACAGGCAGCCCCAGCATGGTATATAGGGTGGTCCAACAGTGAAGTTCAAAAGAACATTCCTACAAACAGAAAGCACATCTTTTACTGAGTACACTTCATAGTACAAAAGATTTTATCAGTCTTTCTCCAGCAGCTTTTAGTGCTAAACCACAGATAGATGCAACATTATGGTTCAGCACTTATAGAAACTCATCTCCACACGAATGAATCAGGCAGGAGGTGCTCCAGAAATAGACGGTAACTTGAGAATTATCAGGCTGATGTGCCCTTTCCATCAGGGGCTGAGCGGAGGAGAGGATATCCCGTCCTCACATCTGAATCAGACCCCATTTATCAATCAAGACGGTTTTCATACACATTACACAATAATAAAATTATACTGATTTTAAGGTTGATCCAGATACAAAACTTTAAAAACAGCTATCCAGACAAGGATGAACACTAAAGTTTGGGGTCAGTAAGATTTTCTTTAAAGAAATTAGCACTTTTATTCAACAAGGATGCATTAAATTCATCAAAACTGACTGTAAAGGCTTTTACATTGTTACAAAGAAATTATATTTCTAATACATGCTGCTCTTTTGAACTTTTTATTCATTAAAGAATCCTGTATAATGTAGCATGGTTTCCCAAAAAATATTAAGCAGCACAACTGTCTTCAACACTGATAATTATAAAAAATATTTTGTGAGCACTAAATAAGCACATTAGAATGATTTCTGAAGGATCATGTGAGACTAAAGACTGGAGTAATGGCTACTGAAAATTCAGCTTTGTCATCACAGAAATAGAAACATATAACAGTTATTTTAAATTGTAATAATATTTCACTGTATTACTGTTCTTACTTATTTTTTGTCTTGGTGAATATAAGAGACTTCTTTAAAAAAAAATACTGACCCCAAACTTCGGAACAGTACAATCACATAATCAGGATTAGAGGGACCACATAAAAAAAAACATTTTTGAAAAATGCAAATCAAACAAGCACTGATCCAAATATTGTAAGTTGAATATTGCATTATGAGTCCAACTGCTGTAAACAGAGACTGACATTATAAGTGCGTCTGTTGTCAGTGCCTCATGTTAGTGTCAATGGTTGGACTAGTCACTATGGAAACATTGATCCTATGACCACATCATCAGTTAGCCAAGAAAGTGGTCGTCTCTGAGAACAACAACATTCTTGGACTATTTTAATGGTATTTCAACAACATTTGCCCACTTTAATGAAAATTCTGTCATAATTTATTCACCCTCATGTTGTTTCAAACTCATTTGACCTTGTTACTTGCATGGAACACAAAAGGAGATATTTATAGCTGTATGTCCAAGCTGCTCTTTTCCATACAAAGAACTCAATGGTGTTTATAGCTGTCAAGTAAGATTTTCAGTGAAATAATATCTTTGCAACCATAACTTTACTGGTTCCTCACAAAAAGCTATTATACATCATCTTCAGACTTGGAATATAGTCTTATAAACAACTTTAATTATGCATTTTTTGTCAAAAAAATGTAGCTTTCCACAAAAAAATTGAGCAGAACAACTATTTACAACATTGATAACATGCAGAAATATTTCCCGAGCACCAACTCAGCATATTAGAATGATTTCTGAAAGATCATGTGACACTGATCCCGGAGTAATGGCTGCTGAAAATTCAGCTTTGCCATCACAGGAATAAATTAGATTTTAAAATATGTTAAAGTACACATTAATTTCAGTTATAAGTTGTTCTTTTCCATACAATGAACTCAATGGTGGCCACAGCTGTCAAGCATGATTTTCACTGATAAACAATTTATGAGCTCACAAAAAGCTTTTGTATATCTTCAGACTTGGAATACAGTCATATGAACTATTTTAATGGTGTTTTTTGTCCTCATTTTCCTCATTCACTAAACTTTGTGTTCCACAGAAGAAAGTCATTCTGGTTTGGAACGACATGAGGGTGAGTACATGATGACAGAAATTTAATTTAAGGTGATCTGTTCCTTTAACAGTTCTGGACTTAAAGGTCTAGCGTTCTCTTTAGCACTCTTGTTAACAGTTTCATTGTACCTGAAGTGACAGTAAAAAGCTTGAATTGTCTTATAAACAAACCCACTATAAAACAGACTAGACATAAAATGATTTTCCTCCAACACTGCCATAAGTTCTCGTGTGATAATGTCTTTTAAAGCAGGCTTACATGTTTATCTCAGAGGATGGCGCATGGATGGATGTGCAGGATCAGGAGGATGAGTTCGCACGCAGGAATTGGTGGCATTGGCAAGATTATTGCTCTCGATTCGACGGCTAACTGTGCTGCACAGCTGCGTGGATTTACAAACTGATCTTTAATAAAGGCTTTAACGGGGCCGGCATGTTGTAAAAGCAGGATTTATGGAGCATCTGCTGAGGCCCCGGAAGAGGAGCAGAGCTGAGCACTGCTAACGAACTGCTAACTTACACCGATGATTTCGCAGTATCTGCGTGTTGAAGCTGCGGCTGTTTTGCTCCGCGTCACGAAACGGCGACAGTTTTATTACAATATGGCTAATATAGTGCGTGAATGTGGTGCGATCCGGTAGGACATGGCTTGAACCACATGCACGACTCTTTCCCAGCAGCTAAAGTCAGTGATTATCAGTATAGGTGAAAGTAAAGCTGCCTGATCGGAACTAACTCTTTTTATGATCTCGATATAGACTCATACACGAGACTCTTCTCCTGTCGCCGCGGCGGCCTCGTCTGTCAGGGCCTGTAACCTCGGGATGCCCAGCCTTCCGTTACACTCCCCTTGCACTCCGCCAGTGGTCGTCCGCCGCCCTGGTGATCGCCATGTTCCCGGAAGTCAACAGAGGCAGTCCGGAAACACGTGTTTGTCGGACGTTAAGATTTTTTTCTGTCATAATAATTTTTTTCTGATTTTATAACAAAATAATGTTAAATTATTGAATTAATTATACAATACAAATTATACAATACTCCTTTTTTTCCACATTTCAATTTAGAGAACAATAACATTGTACTATTTTTTTTTAAAAAGGTACATAAATTATTCCCTATTCCCCCAACTATCTATCTATCTATCTATCTATCTATCTGTCTGTCTGTCTGTCTGTCTGTCTGTCTGTCTGTCTGTCTATCTCTGTCTGTCTGTCTGTCTATCTATCTATCT
>NW_015546123.1:1158702-1158902 GCF_001515605.1 Sinocyclocheilus anshuiensis | reverse complement strand
CTGTCTATGTCTGTCTGTCTGTCTGTCTATCTATCTATCTGTCTGTCTGTCTGTCTGTCTGTCTGTCTGTCTGTCTGTCTGTCTATGTCTATCTATCTGTCTGTCTGTCTATGCATCTATCTATCTATCTATCTGTCTGTCTGTCTATCTATCTCTGTCTGGCTATCTATTTATCTATCTCTGTCTGTCTGTCTGTCTAT
>NW_015546123.1:1158319-1158456 GCF_001515605.1 Sinocyclocheilus anshuiensis | reverse complement strand
ATCTATCTATCTATCTATCTATCTATCTATCTATCTGTCTGTCTGTCTGTCTGACTGTCTATGTCTATCTATCTGTCTGTCTGTCTATGTCTGTCTGTCTATTTATCTGTCTGTCTGTCTGTCTGTCTGTCTATCTA
>NW_015546123.1:1145646-1157670 GCF_001515605.1 Sinocyclocheilus anshuiensis | reverse complement strand
CTATCTGTCTGTTTGTCTGTCTATCTATCTGTCTGTCTGTCTGTCTATCTATCTATCTATCTGTCTGTCTGTTTGTCTATCTATCTCTGTCTGTCTGTCTGTATCTATCTATCTGTCTGTCTGTCTGTCTATTTATCTATCTCTGTCTGTCTATGTCTGTCTGTCTGTCTGTCTATCTATCTATCTGTCTGTCTGTCTGTCTATCTAACTATCTGTCTGTCTGTCTATGTCTATCTATCTGTCTGTCTATCTCTGTCTGTCTGTCTATCTATCTATCTGTCTGTCTGTCTGTCTGTCTATCTGTCTGTCTGTGTCTATCTATCTGTCTGTCTATCTATCTATCTGTCTGTCTGTCTATCTATCTATCTATCTGTCTGTCTGTCTGTCTATCTATCTAGCTATCTCTGTCTGTCTATTCGTTCTATCTATCTATCTATCTATCTATCTATCTATCTATCTATCTATCTATCTATCTATCTCTGTCTGTCTGTCTGTCTATCTATGATTAGTGACTGGTGTTTTTAATGGCGAAAATAATTTATAAGAACTGCAAGAATCTAAATAGATTTATAAATATTAACTTTTTTTGTCAGATATGACATTATTCAGCACTAATATGTTTGCTTCCTTTTTGTATTTCACTACTAAAATTTTGTTCAAATAATCAGTTGCAAAGGTCATGTTTCTTCACATTTATTTCCACACATTCTCTGTCACACTTTTCATATTAATTCAAAATATGACACCTTTCTCCATTCTTAGTTTGCCATTCTCAAGTAAATGCAAGACTGCAAAAAAGTAAAGACTGTATTAACATTAATCCAGGGACCTTTATCAATTTTATTTTAAGGTGTATTATTAGATGATTTGTTCTGAAACAAATGGTCATCATCATATAACTGATTTTCATACTTATATATCGCCTTAATTTCAAAGAGTACAAGTAAATCGAATTTAACCCCAAAAATTGATTTGTTTAATTTGAACTGATTTGAACATTAACATAAGCTAAATATTAATCTTAGCTAGTTTTATGTCATCCCCTTGAACTATTCTTGTTGTCCATGTTAATAGATTATAAATGGTTAAATGGTAGTATAAATAGTTACGTATAGTTATTTAACCCTGCAACGAATTATAGAAATAAACCTGGTTTAATGGCTAGTTAATAAATAGGGTATGCTTACGTTTTTTAGACACTGTAACCTCTTCCATTAGATTTTTTACTTTTAATGAACTTGATTAATACACTAGTAAATTTTAGTGGTCCATTTGAATAATTGTTTAAGTGCATATATTCCATGTAACTTCTCTTTCTCTTCTTTAATATGCAAGGCAAAACATACTGTTAAATATCTTTTCAAGACTTTTGTGGACCTCCTTGTTGTAAGGCAATTTCAGTAAGTGTGCCAAAAATTGTCTAACAATCACGATTTGTAGATAGTTTATTTGTGGAAACTTCGAGGACAATTTTACAATGTTTTTTTATTAATATATTTAGACGTGTAACTTTAAAACTTTTTATACAACTATTAATTTGCCATTATTTAACACCAAGTACATACTATAAGGATACTGTAAAATGTCCATATTTCTCTCAAAAATATAACTGAGTGAAAATACACATTAATCTTCATCATGAAATTCTATATGTATTTTAAAAGTATGCATGTGCATGGTTAAAGATCTATCTTTTTTTGTTTAATATAAAATGGCTCTTCATATGGTCAATTCAGCAACCCAACCCCCCCTCTTTGTTACTGGAAAAGCAAATTTGTTTTTTCATGACTTCAGCATGTTACACAACTCATGGGTTATTCTTATATTCAGACAGACATCTAGCCGCCTTGTCCATGTGCTTCCGTTATTGCAACACACTAACTTTGGCTCAAGTGTGGAGGACGTTTAGTACTCAAAAGCATACAAAAGTTAAGCCTGCAAGAAAGAAAGAAACATAGGTTATGATTAATTTAAAATGATTAATATAAAAAAATCGCCTCGGATAATTTCTCTAACATGATCCTCAACCTTCATTCATCAGATTAATTTGACATGCTTACATCAACCAATTATAAGTCTTACAGTGAGTAAAGTAGTACAGGTGCATCTCAATAAATTAGAATGTCGTGGAAAAGTTGCACCTGCAGTTGCTGGTAACATAAGCTTAAGCAACGGTCAAAAACATTACCAATACAGTGCGAAAGAATTTCTAACAGAGTCTAACAATCTAATCTATTGTTGATAAATTGTGCTTTAATGCCACCTGATATCTCTCTGATTTTTTGTGTTAGCCAATACTAAGTTATATTCCTTCCATCAGCATCCTATACTGGAATGAAAATACAACACATTTTCCCAATTTTACCAGATGCACATACCATCTTCTCCCAACATTCTATCCAGAGTCATCCTATTTTCAAAATTCACAACAAAAGAATTTGATAATTTTTACAGATTCCAAATCTTGTTTTCAAGCTATGGAAAATTAAAAACGGAATAAATTGCAATTTAACTATAGTAGACCTTTCACAGTCAATTTTTAGTATTATCTTCTTCTGGATTTTGGGTCATATTGGACTATTAGGAAATGAACAAGTTGATACTGTTGCAAAGGAAGCTGTCAGTTTGGGTACAAATTGTCAAATGTTTCTCACAGACTTGCTCTGAATTCTTACATAATAAGCAAATGGCAAGAAGAATGGGACACATGTACAGATTACATGAAATTCATCCTAAAATTTCTAACAGACTTTTATTCCCTTTCAAAGCATTCAAATGTTGTTTAGGACATTTAAGAAATTTGTTCTCAACAATTAACCAACTTAACTCTGTTTTCTCCATGTTTTACAAACTGGGACTTATCACCAGATAATTTCTCAAGCACTCTTTATTCAGTAGCATAGGCCTTTTAACCCGAAAAACTGCTCAACTTACTTTGCTCATGTTAACAGTAACAAGACAATATTTCATATTTTTGACCGAATCAGTTCTATGAATTCCATTATGACATGCTGAAATGTTATAAAAGAAAGTGAGGTGTGGGGTGGACAGAGCAAGCTTGCTTGCTTTGACTTCCCATGTTATACGCTGCGCAAATGTGGCCCTGTTTTATTTCTTCCACAACAATAACCTTGGTACTGACCAGGATACTTAATCTAATTTATCCATGGCCAGTATTTTATTAGGCATATTCTGCCTTGTGTGCCCACTTAATAAATTTTAGATACAGCTGTTTTGATGGAATGATTTATTTGCCTTAGTGTCTCTTCGAACACTATCTCTCATTTCATACAACACCATCACACACTTTCACTTCCCCCCCTCTGGCCAGAGCATCATCAATTTTTGTCTGCCTCAGCAGATTGTGAACTGAATGGGAAATGAGATATGTATTGTGTGTGGAATACCACTAAATCTTAACGGGCAACACAACTTTTGGCAGATGCTACTGAAGACTGTGCACTGTAAAACATTTTCACCCCTTTCAACTTAAAAACGAAAGTTTTGTGGCTGCCTTAAAATTTTAAGTTAAATCAACTTAAAAGTACAAGTCATTTCAACTCACTAATTTAAATCTTGCCTAGTGCCGAATTGTTTTATTGAAGTTCATTTGACTTTTAAGACCTTTGTTCATCTTCAGAACACAAATGAGGATATTTTTGATGAAATTCGAGAGCTTTCTGACCCTCCATTGGCAGCAACGCAACTAAAACATTCAAGGTCCAGAATGGTAGAAAGACATCATTAAAGTAATCCATGTGACTCCTGTGGTTTAACCTCAATTTTATGAAGCAATGCACGTGCTGTGTTTGTGCAAAAAACACATTTTACAGCTTTATTTTCTAAAAATATTGATCTGCCACATACGCTCATAAGAGCATCATGACGCATGTATGTTGTGTTCACGCTAGAGTTGACATTGTAGCATGAACAAGCTTTGACACATGGATTACTTTAATGATGTCTTTCCTACCGTTCTGGACCTTGAATGTTTTAGTTGCGTTGCTGCCAATGGGGGAACAGAAAGCCCTCGGATTTCATCAAAAATATTTTTGTTTGTTCTGAAGATGAACAAAGGTCTTACAGGTGTGGAACGACATGAGCGTGAGTAATTAATGACAGCATTTTCATTTTTGGGTGAACTATTCCTTTAATAGGTCAAACCACACTGACCGGTGGATCTGCATCTCCAATTGCAGCGAAATCGTTTCCTCACTCAGGACGCGTCCTGGGAAAATGGCACGTATGGTCACCCTAGCCTATACGATACAAAATGTATGCGTATACAGCTAAAAGCGTCTCCGTGTGGACGGGGCCTATTCTTTCAGGAGGGAAGCTGAAGGCCCATCAGCTACTTTCTCTTCTCTCTGAAACCGGGTTTCTGCTTCTCTCCCGCTCCAGTCTATTCGTATTCATTCCCATTTATCAAGGAGCCTGTTCCAGAAGTTGCCCGGTCATAGCTAAAATCTGAAAACTCAGAGAACCACATGAATCAAATTGATCCTTTGTAAATTCTGACCACAGTTGTGTCTGAGCAATCAGCTCTTTATTTAAATTACACTTTTTGACTTTTTAAATTCTCTTTCGATGGTCTGTTAATTTCGTTTTAATTTCATTTTCGTGGTTGAGCAGCAGTTCCCCATTCTATTTTTATAAAGCAAGTTCTTCTTTGCAGTGAAAGAGCAAGCAATTTCTTCTTTGCAAAAAACAGAAAACAGCAGTCAACTCTAATTAATATAGAATATGGTGTATAATGTAATAGCAACGAATTCTTTGTCTTTTTCTCTTTTACTAGAAACTAAAATTACTGTGAGATGTCTGTTATGTGTCTGTTCAAATCAAACTTTCTATTTAAGTTGGTCACTTGATCTCATTCAACACAATACACAAGAGTTACCTTAGTTAACATAAACCAAAATCGTAGAATCTCTGCAACGGATCAACTTTTCATACCATCTCCCAGGGATAACGGGATACAAATTCTAGTCATCTTCAGATACAGAGTATAATATTTAAACGTGTTGTTATTATCTTACTATTTATTCATCACTTTAGAGGACTCGTTCCTCAAATTGATGTATGGTCCATAACCCATCTGAGCCAATACATACATAATTCTAATTCCATCCCATAAAAATTTGTCCATGACTCAAAATTGCATAATTCTCACAGAGGGCTTCACAGGGGCATGTCCTATTATTTAATGTTTTATTTATAAATGTAAAAAATGTATAAATCTCAGGATAACAATGATCTTTTTCAATTCTTTTAACAATTCTCTCTTGATTTTTATTTTCAGTCATGCTTTTAATTCATCACCTTGATTAAATTCTCTTATTGCAAGAGCAAGTTGTAGTACTACAGCCTGCTTTTGGGATAATTGCCCTGCCGAATATAGTGACAGCATTCCGTTAAGACGCTGCTATCACTACCTACCTAAATTACCAGGCGAGTGTCAGATCTCTAGCATCTATACATCACTCCCTCATATGAGCGTAGAATCTTTAGCACTTATAATTCTAAGCTGCAGCATAGGTTGCTCTTTGCAGGAACAAAGTTTTATTGACAGCTTGTGATTGTTAATCACAACAGAGAAGTACATTTTTCATTTTTGGTATAAATTCCCCTATGCACCTTACTTAAGTTAAACCAAAGGTTTCCCAACAACAAAATTATCCTCAGGTGACTTCTTTTACCACACTGGAGATCAAGACGTTAGACAATTCAGTTAGGAATTACTGTTACCCATCGCCTAAGAGTATCAACTATCACTCGGAACTAAGATCTCTAGTGTTCCACTACACCTTCTGTATACCTGCAGTAACCAGACAGACTAAAGACAATGCCTTTAGATATGATTTAATCACGGCCAAGAGGACCTCATACCAATCACAGAGAATCCTCATGACAAAAAGAATACAACAGTTTATATTGCATATGTGCATGGCAAAGATGACATTGATTCATTACATATTTTTTGTCTAATATTATTGGCTCTTCATATGAAGACCTGGCAAAGCAAATTTGTTTTTTGGTTACTTTTTTTTAATTTCATTTATTTGTACAGGCATACAAATGTTAAGCCTGCAAGAAAAGAAACATGTTACATTTAATATATACTGTATATATATTAAATGTAACATGTGAAGGATTTTTTTTTTTTTTAAATGGCCAGTTGCAATTGTCCTTGATCCTTTTTACATCTCAGATGCATCCAAGACATCCAATTTGTTGCTGTTCATTTCCTGATTTTTGGAACATTGCATGTGCTGACCCAGTACGATGAATATTCACTGACAGGGAACATTTCTCCATCCTTTTTTTTATCTGCAATGAGAACAGTAAGAACCTTTTAGTGCAGGAATATCTTGACAACAAACAGCATGGATCATCATGGTGTTCTGTGAATGTAGGAGGTTTATGTCCCCATGGACTAATATAGTAATATGTGATTGACCTCTTCCGTTTGTTTGAGAAGTAAACATCGTTCCATGGTTCCTTTACAGTCAATACAGGAAAACTGAGGCTGAGAAAAATACCATAGAAATGTGTGAAACTGTCAGTTTTTCTACAATGACTTCTACATTTAGACAATTCTTCTCTGATAGTGAATACTTACTGGCTTATTGTGAAGGCTACATTCTTTCCGATGGACACTCGGTGTTGTGCGGTTACATGAGGTGGGTCTCAGTACCACATTGACCATATTGTTATTCTGTCACAGATATACGTACATGTAACTCTAGCATAAAAACTAGCAACCAAATATACATGTAGAAGAAGCTTACTTTTTTATGGAATACTTTAAGTACATGCACAGAAAACAAATAATCAAAACAAACCCACAAATTACAGAGTATGAATGAAATAACTTACTTGATTGACAATGGTGAAAAAGTCAAGGTGTTTGCCGTTTCCATAATCCTTATTGGCTTGTGCTATTGCCTTGTCAACAATTTTTCTATCATCATCATTTAACTTATCATATATCATTCCCTTTGCCTTTGTTGACTCCAGCAGCAACAGAGTGTTAAGCAGGAACAGTAAGCCTCTCATCTTGACCAGTAACGGAAGTGCTGTGCTGTTTGCCTGATGTGTTTCAGAATCAGTTACTGGTGTCAGGTCTACACAGATCACAACAGCTGTGATTGGTTTGCTTTGTAAGCAGAGGCCCTCCCCTAAGATGATGGAAAAAAAAAAAAAGGATTTCTGCAGGTTTTAACTTTAAGGTAAATGTAAGTCATTAAGCACTTTTTAAAGATCAAGTAAAGAAAAAAAAAAACATCTGGAATAAAAGGGAACGAAATGTGTCTACATATTTTCTCTAAATGTACGAGTTGTATTTATAGCAACATTTCAAAGTTTCAAAAGAAAAAAAAGAATTTAGTTAAACATACAGTGGTGGCCAAAATGATTAAACATTAGAATTTTCACCAGCTAAAAAATGGTTTCAAGTCAGTTATTTATATATTTTGCTGTAGTGTGTCAGTATATCAGTTTACATGTCGAAACATTCATTTTGCCATTAATTGTAATAATCCAGTGAGATTTTTGTTTGCACAAGGAGTCTGACAACAGAGATCTGATCTCAACCATCATCAGTCCGTCTGGAATGACATGAAGAAACAGAAAAACCTGAGACAGACTAAATCCAGAAGAACTGTGGCAATGTCTCCAAAGACGCTTCAAGAAACCTTCCTGCAAAGCTCCAGTACTGTTAAATGTTTTAGGCACTTGTGTAAAAATGCTGTAAAGTGAGGATGCTTTCAAAAATAATGTCATAAATAGATTCTCTTTATCAATTAACTTCTATTAACTAAATTAAATCAACATTCGGTGTGACCACCCTTTGCGTTTAAAGCAGCTTTTGCCCTAGGTGCACTTGTGCAGTTTTTCAGCTAGCTTTGCAGGTAGGTCTCTTGAAGCATCTTGGAGACGTTGCCACAGTTCTTCTGGATTTAGTCTGTCTCAGTTTGACTCGGTTTCTTCATGTCATTCCAGACGGACTGATGATGGTGAGATCAGATCTCTGTGTGGAGCACTGGCTGTTATTAGACTTGTGCAAAAAACAAAAAAAAAACTAGCAGTGCAAAGAACATTTCCCCAACTGACCTACATTTCTAAACCACAGTATTTAGAAAAGATGTAAAAATGACCAAATTAACATAAAACATCCTATCTATAATCACCAAACAACAACCTTTAACATCTCTTAAAATGTATCAAATGTTTTTAAAACCTTTATTAATACCGGTAATTTATTCCATGCAATTGCACTTCTTTTTTATAATCCCCATAAATCAGAAGCAGTGTCTGGAAAATCTAGTAGCCCCTCACTGCAGAACAAAGATCCAGGGGGCGGGGTTGGATCCACATCTAGGGGGTGGAGGGGGTAGGTTTAGGGGTGGAGATGGGTGGGTTTAGGGATCAGGGGGTGGAGACGGGTAGGTTTAGGTATATGTAAGGTGGGAGGAGTTGGATCTGGATCCAACCTCGCCCCCTGGATCTTGTGTTCTGCAGTGAGGACCATCAGAAAATACGCTGTTTCAGATTTTCCCGCTTATGACTGGTGACGATCTGCCCTATTCGCATGAACCCCGCCCTGACTGAACCGCACATAGTCGGCCATGTTTATATCGTCGCAATAGCGCCTATTTACATACTGTCTGCGCCACATAAGCCTTACAAATGTACAAATAAAGAGTATCCAAAGACTCACAGCATCTGAGCCACGGAGCACGTTGTGGATGAATATCATTTATGGAAGGAAATGTGCCAAAGTTACATATATTTGTGCAAATCATTTTATGCCTGACTGCTTCGTAAACAAGGGTCAGTTCAACAGAGGATTTGCACAGAAGCTGATTCTGGAAAGATGTCTCAATACCAGCTGTTCATGCTCAAACATCATAACCTGAACAAGAAAGACTAGCCTCATATTTTCTGAATGTTTTCAAATCACGTTTTCGGATATGCTTGTTAGCATGCTGTACAGCTGTGACTAAAACTACCACTGTCTCTGACTGTATTCACAGAGAGCAGAGCTAGGTCTTAGATTTATCCCGGAAACGATCCCTCTCTGCAGATTTCATAAATAATTTCTGACACTTTGGCTGCGTGAGATCCTCCAGTTTTGTTGTTGACGAACTATCTGAAGTGCTAGATGTAAAGGCCCCGCCCTCTTCTGGTAAAGGGGCAGAAGCAGCAGCTCATTTGCATTTAAAGGTACACCCACCCAAAGAGGGGCAAATTTGACACGCTATAATAAAAGATCTGTGGGATATTTTGAGCTGAAACTTCAGACACATTCTGGGGACACCAGAGACTTATTACATATTGTAAAAAGGGAATAATAGGTCCCCTTTAAAAATATTTTTTTCCCCCAACTGATATACAGGCTTAAAATCTTGAAAATGAAAGAGGATTATTTTTTTTTAACATTATTCAAACTTATTTTGAGCCTTCTGCAATTTATCTTTCGTACTCTGCGGACACCTGTCCAAATAAAAGGCTGCATAATCAAAGTGTGGTTGTATAAAATAGTGATGTATTAGTCAGTGTAAAAAAAAAAAAAAATCCTCAAGCCACAACCTTAGGGTTTATTTGATGCTCCTGATGTTTACCATGTTTTCCTGCTTTCAAAGTACAAGTTTATACGTCACCCCTGATAAAACATTCAATGTTTGATTTTGAGTCAATGTTGATGAACTCAAAGCAACATATGCAAATATTACCCTTGACTCATGGCTACATTTGTATTCACCATTTATACCATGTTTATTTAACTTTATTACACTTTAACCATAATTCCAGTTACTCTTCTAAACAGAGGACAATAATCACAAAAACAACCACTGTTTAAGTGCATTTCAAAACGATGAGCTTCCATACAATTTCATAAAGAGATAAGTCTGAAACAGACCCAAGTGTCATATTTGAAGAATTTATTGTTCATTTGAAACCAAGAGCATCATAACAGGCTAATGACAATATTTTAAACAATAAGAGGGGGAGGGGGGGCGGGGAGGAGGGAGGGGGAGATGACAAAGCAACTGAATTTGAAGAACATCTGATGGAATGGGAAGTAAACTAATGACCCAAAAAAGGAGGGAAGGAGAGGGGGCATTCAGTCGTTCACATTAACGTACAGCAATAATAAAAAAAATATTCATGAGCATTTCCTTGCCTCTGTCCCAAGAAGGGATCATTAATAATATTAATATCAACATCGATAAAAAATAATTACAAGTTATAAAGAGAAGCCAGTACCACTGGGAAGAGTGGCTGGCGGCTGTTTCTGTATAAGTGAGAAAGAGGAAAGGGAGAGATGGAGAGAGGAGAAAAGGTTATGAAGGGCAGTATGTATTTTTGACAGTCTATGCAGAGAGATCACTGTTCTCAAACCGTTCCTGATCATACACCTCAGCGATGACCTTGCGACCTCCGAACCAGCGGTTGTTGAGTGCCTGAATGGCCTTGTTCATCTCTGATGCCGCTGAAAACTCAACAAAGATCTTGACAATGACTTCAGCATCCTCCTCCTCGCCCTGCTTCTCCTGATAGATGATCACTCTATTAACGGCTCCAAACTTCCCACATTCCTCCGTTACTTCTCCTTCCAGATCGTCATCTATGTCCTCAGGTCCAACCATGTTCCTGAGCACCATAACCGTAGTCTGTGGACAGAGCATACAAAAAAGTGTTTAAATGTCACTGCTCTACAACATTCAAAAGTAAAAACAATTATTCAGAAGGATGCATTTTATTGGTCAAAAGACTTTTATAATGTTACAAAAGATTTCTTATTTAAATAAATGCAGTTTAATCAAAGAATCTTGGAAAAAGAAAAATGTTTCCACAAATTAAGCAGCACATCTGTTTTCAATATTGATAAATGTTTCTTGTGCACCAAATCAGCACATTAAGATGATTTCTGAAGGATAATGTGATTCTGATGACTAGAGTAATGGCTGCTGCAAAATCAGCTGTCACCACAGGAATAAATTACATTTTAAAATATATTAAAATAGAAACAGGGCTCTACAGTCACACCAAAATTACTGCATGCTACTGTGAAAAAATATTTAAGAGCACCTGTGCAACTCATCAGGGGCTCAGTAATAGCATATTGGCGGAACAGATTTTCCAAACACGTGTACTGGTGTTTGCACTCTGGAGAGCATCAACAGTTTCTATCCACAACGTGTTTTGGCAGTGTTAAGCAATGTAGCCCATCACAGATATATCTGTTGATTTCTTGAATGCAATGGCCAATCTGGGGCCCGTTCTTCGTATGTTGCTAACTCAGTTAGCTGGATTTAATTGTTGACGATTTGGCATGATCTTGGATTATTTGGTTCTTTGAAGCTCATCCCAGAGTTGCTGTCATAGCAACAGGTCCGTAAGCTTAAACCTGCTCGGGAGCAGGCTTATTTCATGTACACAGGATTAGATCGATTTTAAGCAGAATTGATACTTAAAATCTGTCCCAGCCACCGCTACTTTATTACAAGAGTACCCTACTAATCCAGGGACAATAATTTAAAATAATAATCATTTAAAAATTAATTTAAAGATAATATAATAATGTTGTGTAGTAGTGTTGTCAAAAGACCTGGTATTTCGGTACCAAGTCGGTACTAAAAAAAATGAAAACGTTACGGTACCAGGTTTTCTTAAGTACCGGTTCTTGATGCGCCATCAGAAAACTATCCTCTTCCAGTGTTGCCAAGTCCGCAGTTTTCCCGCGGAATTGGGCTGCTTTAACATTGTTGCCGCGGGTTGTTTTTCATGTCCGCGGGTTGAAAAACGACCCCATTAACGTGATATTTAGCCCCTGGAATGCGAATTTTACCAGGGGAACCCCGCCAAAACATGCGTATTTTATCCCCGGAATGCGATTTTTAACGGGGGACTTCCTCGAAATGCGATTGGGCGGGTTTTGTTGTGAAAACCTGGCAACCTCTTCGTAAAAGCAGTGGCGACCTCAAGAGGAGGAAGAGCATCAAACTAACAAAACACCCC
>NW_015546123.1:1134201-1145282 GCF_001515605.1 Sinocyclocheilus anshuiensis | reverse complement strand
GTAACATCTTACAGTGAGTGAACAATATATTTTTTTAAAACATTCATTAATGTTTGTGAATGTTATTTAATACAAACACTTGATCATTCATGTTTGTTCATTGTGCATTAAATAATTTGAACAGATTGAACTTTGAAATTAACCCTAAGAAGAATAATTGCCATATAACTATTGTTTATTGTTAGGTCATGTTATCTAACAAATAAAATCTTATTGTAAAGTGTTTTTAATACTACAGTTTCCATCTGTTTGATATACACTTAATATATGTAATCTTATCTAAATTTATTATAAAAGCTGAGGTTTATTATTTTCTGAAAAGTTATATTTTAGCTGGTGTCAATGGTCTTATGTTGCATTTGGTCAGACTCAGCCCATTGCTTTACTGAAGTATTTTGCTTTTTGCTTTTACAGCTGCAGACTGAGGAAGATCCTGAAACACACCAGCAAACCCTAAAACAGTTTACAGATGCAGATGTTTTTCAGTGGCAGCAGAACTATGACTAAACTTTTGGGTGAAACTGGTTTACTTTTTTCTTACTTTTATTACTTGTGGGAAAACTTGAAACACTTTTAAATAAGTATAAAGAATGGCATTGGTTTTGTACATTTAATTTTTGTTTAACGTTATTAATAAAAATGTTGTTCAATTAGCATGTTTTTGTGTTTTGCTTTGGTACCGAAATTGGTACCGAGAACCGTGGATTTTCACTGGTATCGGTACCGAATACTGAAATTTTGGTACCGTGACAACACTATTGTGTAGTCTTTAATACTATAGACAGCCAGTTTTACACACTGAAAGATTTATTCGTCAAAATTATTACTTCACAATTGTATTAGAGTCTTACACACATGCTATACAGATAATGTAGAGTCGTGCATTAATTTGAGTGGTGACATATTATGGGAGTGGTTTGATGGAGCGCAGGAGATGCCGATAACTTGATCTTGACCCTTTAGAAACTAATTTATGCTGTCACATAACAAATCTGTTTCAAAAATAAAATTAAATGAATTGCTAATTAAAACATTGAAATAAAAATGTAAAATGACAGCTATTATGGGAGTGGCTTGATGGAGCGCAGGAGATGCAGATAACATGATCCTGACCCTTAAGAAACTTTAATTAATGCTGTCACGTAACAAATCTGTTCAAATATAAAATTAAATGAATTGCTAATTGCTACATTGAAATAAAAATGTAAAGCCTGTACAAAAATGAGAAATCGTGAATAAAAATGATTGGGAATCATGTAAAAAATGTAAATAAAATAAAAATACATTTCATTTATCTATTATAACATTTATGTAGTTTTGTTCGCTTTGCTGTTTCCTTATAAAAGTCCAGAAATTTTTTACGTTTTTCGTCAGGTGTCTTTTTTAATTATATGATGTCATTACGTTGCTGTCTTGCCGCCAGCCAATCGCTGCATTGCTGATTGTGGTTTCGAGTATCGATACATAGCTCCTTTTAAACAAACCCATGACCGCGCAATTATCTCAGATAACTCAATCCAGTCATACTAATCATCAACAACAAGTGCGTTCGAAGAACCGAATTAGCCAGATCCTGATTAGCGCGATCATATCATCTTGGATGTGACATTTCATCTCCGATGTAATAAGCGACGTACGAAGAACGGGCCCCAGATGTGTTTAGGTTAGTCAGAATCCACTCACCACTCAAAACACAAGTGTTTTGTTAAGAGCTGAGCTTTGCAAGCTCTCAAAACAATGAAGACAACTTCATTGACTAAAACAAAAGTTTATGAGACTGTGATGAACTGAGATGAGCGACATGTTTTTAATGATAAAGGGAGGTTGAAAATGTGATATTTTATACAACAGTTGAATAAGCAAGAAGTTAATATTAAGTGACTTACATTTACTTACATGACAATAGGAACACTACTGTATGATTTTGCGCTTTCATCAAGAAAATAGCTCCAAACAAACTACAGCAGAACTGCTGCACACCTCCAAGCAAACACTGGTGTTTCTTTTATGAATCTGCATTTTAGAACTAAACTAGTGAGTCAATGATTCAATGACCCACTAAAGTCACTTACTTTGTTCACTAATGAATCAGCTGTTTGAACTAATCTATTGATTGAATGATTCAGTGACAAAGACAATGACTTGCCGCCACCTACTGGCAGTTTTATTGTAATTTCATCCAAGTATCATTTTTAGTTAAATTATTTAATTTTTCTATATTCAAAACTTTACATTTAAAACATTAATTTCACAACGTTATGAATTTAAATGCATTCATTCCTTCTCTGAGCCTCATTAAACAGTTTTAATTATGCAATTTGAAAAAGTTAAAAATTTGACAAAAGAGGACAAATTAAAAAAAGGTTAGAAAAAATGCTTTACAATGGTAAAAAAACCAAAAAAAAAACCCCTACAAATGACTGTCAAATGAAGAGTCAAATAACGCCTCATAATGGGAAGGTTAATTTCTGTCATTCATCAGGAGGTGCTCCTAAATTTTTGACTGCGCTCCTAAATCTTTAAAATTATGAGCACAAGTGCTCCTAAAAATGAATCCAGTTACCCAGTGACTTTAATTAATTGCGAACTAACCTCTTGTTTTCTCAACAGTTTCTGCATGACCATATGTCTGGCGCTGCTGCCCGAGATGCTCATGTGCTCCTGTTCACTGAGCATCTCCTGGCCCGTGCCGTCTTGAGCGGATTCTTCCTCTTCTTTTTCCTTCTTTGCCTCTTGGGCTGCAGCCACAGCAGCTGACAGTGATGGCGGAGAAGCCAACACTGGGTTCACAAGGCCCACTTGAGGCACAACAGGGAGCGTGGGCCGCGCTGGGGTCACCCCTGCACAGAAACACAGGAGTGAGTATATTAGCTGTGGTCTAACATGTGAATTTCTGGTAGACATCTATAAAATACTTCTCTATTTGAGCGAAATAGCTTTACTAGTTTCTATGACCTTTACTAGAACTGTTCCCTAACAAAAATCTGAGGCACAGTTTAAGAAAAAGTTGCTGTCATTTAGGGTGGCATGTTTCAAACCCATTATGTCTTTATTTTTTTACACAATTACAATGATTGGAGATGAAGTCAGTCAAGTATGTTTTGAACCATCAATCTACAACAACGTTGTCTTCAGAATTAACAATACGGAAAATCTAAATTTAGGTGCTTTACTGATAATCTTCCCCTCCAGTGAGATGTTAACTGTAGTGACTAGATAATATTTGGTCAGTGAGATAAAACTTGAATCAATTTGTCAACAGAATGTTCAATTTGTGAATGAAAACGGATTACAGCTCCAATGTGTGCTAGAATGGATGTCAATATTTTTACTGAATAATTTCATAATTTTTAGCTGAACCATTCCTTACAGAAAACATTTATCTAAACAGGACCAGGAAACATAGAAATTATGCATTATATATATATATAAAAAAAAAACACCATTGTAGAAATCAGACAGTTCTGGCAGTGCTTCAACATTCTTCCTCTATACCTGCTTGCCTCTGAGACTATAATGTTGAGCATTTAATTAAAACATTGGAAAAAAAAAAAATTAAGATAGGGGTCACTTTTCCCCTCTTTGATGCAACATCTGTCCTCTCTGGGCTTGGCTTCAAGATCAATTCCACAAAAAAAAAAAAAAAACGGGCTTGGCTTCAAGATCAATTCCACAAAAAAAAAAACACAGGATCTGAGAGACTCACTGGCCAATAGGAATGAGAGATTTGTTTATGAGGGGAGGGGTTAGAAACAGTCCTCTTCAAACTTGGTTGATCAGTGTGCAGCAAAAGGGAAGGGTCATGGCGAATGTGGAGAATAAAGACAGGGAGGGGAAGAAAGGAGAGAGAAAAGGATAAAGAGAGAGAGAGACAAAGGAGAGAAGAGAAAATAAAAGAGAAATCTATTAGTGGACACGTCCCAAGACAGGCCACGTTAAACTGAGTACTGTGTAGGACAACAGAAACCTGAGGGAGAGAGAGATTGTGTACATTTAAGCTAACGTAGAAATGAGAGATTATGGTCAGTGTTCAAAATGAGCTTTTTAAGTAAAACAAACAGACTGAGCACAGCCACTTAAAAGTTAGAGATCCGATCTAAACCTTGTAGCCCAAGTAATGTGTGGGAGGTCATGCCTGCTGAATAATGGCTTAAAAAAAAATAAGGCATGTGTTTGTAATTATCTTTCAGGTCTGACTCCAGTACATGTTCCTAACAATCCTGTTTTCAAAAATACATGAAATGCTATCATTCATGCAAATTACACCCAAGTGAAGGGCCCCACTCTTACACAACACAGGTCAACCACATGCAGAACAAAAATACTTAAAACATACAACACGATTAAGGCACACAAGTGAAAACACTTTGTTGCAGAGGGCCACAGTACTGACAAAATAATAATGATGTTATAAACCACTTCTGAAGGTACCTACCTGTAATGACCCCTGGGGCCTGAGCTGCCATGACGGCTTGTGGGAGCTGAGGCAGGTTCAGGCCCGTCCCGGCGGCCATCGCCCCCAGAATAGATACTCCCGCTACTGCTTCCTGGAAGAACAGAGTGGGACATATAGGAACACCGCCTGGACAGCGCCCGTTAAAAGCACACAACACCAACACGAGTGGACAAACATGTAACAGGACAGGACATGAGACAAACAGACCTTCGCACACACAGACAAGCCTTGGGCCAGCTGCATAAAAATAGGAAGTTTGAGCTTATTTTGAGCCTATTGAGAATAGGAATGCTCATATTTACTGTTTAACTGTTATCCAAAAATAAGAATGTTGCCAGATTAATACTTTCAAGTTTGCTGCATTGTTAAAGAAAAATATTCTACTCATATTTGATAACTCAAGTTAAGCATGCACCTGCTCCACTTTCACTTAGTCAACTGAAGTAGTAAATGAAACACAATGGCAAGTGGCAGTATTAGATAAATGGTTATCGAGGAGTGAATCCGAGATTCTGAATGGACTATAGCCTAGAAAGCATAGAGCCCTCTACTTATAATCACTAAAAAGCGGTCACTCATCTTAGTTCATCGCGATCTCACAAAGTTCCATTATATTCAATGAAGCTCTACAGGCTGCGCTCCAGACAATTCCTCAGCACATCAACATGTTACTTTAAAAAAAATTAGATTAGATTAGTTGTGCACAGAGTTAGGCCTGCTATTTATTTTTATGTCTGACGAAAAAAATAAGACTATGCCGGTTCTTCAAAGTGCATATAATGATTCAGTGTGCGTTTCATTTTGTCATCTTAATTTCTTAATTTAAGTGAAAAATATTTAGTGTAGGCCTATTTATTTTATTATTTTTATTTACATTATTTTATTGTTTTTCCTCTGTTCTCAGAAGCGCTGCAAGTGTATGATAATTTGTTCTGATGTTGCTCTGTATGCTGTTTGCACATTAAAATAAACCTGTGAAAAAAGGTTTTTTTTAGAAGTATTTTGAATGGGTTACAAACACACACCCATTCTATTTTTATTTAATACTTATTTAATATTTTAATCTTATCAGTTCACGGTTAATGTTCAGATAACGAGCAGCGGTTGTTGGTCTGGTAAATGAACCAAAATGAGCATCCCTAATTGAGAAATTTGATTTTTGTCTGCATTAAGCGATAAAATATCTGTAGTGTAAGTTTTCTTTCCTGTCTCCGCAGCAGAAAAATATATACTCACAGTCAACATACATGTTTGTGTGCTATACGTTCAGCTGTCCCTTAAACATTTGTGTATAAAAATTATATGCGAACACATTTAAAAAAAAATTATTGATTTCTAAAGCAAAGTTGGATTTTGTTCATTCGACTTTATATACAAAACCTAGAAGGCTCCAAATTCTAAACAGTGTTAATAGATGAAAATCAGCGAACTACACCAACACAAGTTAGGCCTTTTAAGCTAACTAAAACCGTAATTTTTATTTAGACAACCCTCTACATTGCGTGTAAATCACTTGCATATGCGACTAAATCTTCACTCTGGGTGACTAAATGTCTAATATTAGCCACTGGCTAATAAAATTCTCAGATTTTACTCGCCAGTGTGAGAGTTGGATATAAGTTTAGGATGAAGTTTAGTATAAGTTTAGCACAGATATAGTTTCATTCGCCAAACACTAACTGAGCGCTTCAGAGTTTCACTCTCCGTCAAGCGATCTGTGCTATTTTTCAGTTCATCTGAATGGATGTGCAGCGCACCGGTGTTTGACGTACCGCAAACTCTAGTGTGAAGGCGCACAACTCACCGTCGCTTTGGTGAGAGCAGAGAGAGTGAGATAGTCTTACATACATGCAGAACTGACGCGCTACATGTAAACGATATTCTTTGTTGTATTTTCCTGTCAAAATAACAGAGTTCCTTTGGATTTTTTCAGCTTTTAAGAACTGCCAGGTTCTCCGGCAGTGGGCGGAACTAATGCGCAAACGGCAATCTCATTGGCTGGTGCTCACCTATTATCGTCCCTGTTTTGATTTCAGCAAATCAGTTAATTCATTAATAGAATAGAGTTAATAGAATTCGTATTATTGTTATTATTATCATCTTATCAGTATTATTTAGGGGTGACCCCAAATAGTCGAAGATTCGATGCTTCGATAGGAGGAGCCTGATTCGGCTACCAACCTCACAGTCAAATATTTGTGGGGTGTTATGATCATGCCATTTTGGCTATATGGGGGTGTCAAATGTCTGATTTCACGTAGAACTACCGGTTTTCTCCCAATAAGTTAATACATAGCCTATTATGATAATGCTGTAAATAAGAATCTGAAAAGAAAGAAGCTTTAAATAAATATTTTAACGTGCGTGAATAAATCCAGCCACCCCGATAGCGCGCGCAGCTCAAAACAGAAATGCAGAAGATTAATAACTACAGTCATATACATAACGTTATAATGAGAGCACTATTGTAAAAAACATTGTGAATTCTTAGGGTTTCGCTGACAATGTGTGCAAGATTCGAAAAATCCGATTTGACTATGAAAATCCTTAGTCGGGGACACCCCTATATATATATAGTTCAGTCATGAAACTCTAGATGGCGCAGGCTGACGGGGTGTTAACGTAACTGATGATATTCAGAGAGTTAAACGACTTGGCAAAAGCTGATTGGTTCATGCTGCATATGCAGCCAATGAGCTTTCTGGGACGACAGCCATGCAGACCAATTTGATGCAGTGTGCGGCGTATGGTCTGAGCACTGACAGGCTGACCCCTCACACCTTCAACCTCTACAGCAATGCTGGCAGCAGTCTATTTACAAAAATGTGAGGGGTGTACTCACTTCTATGAGATACTGTATATATATATATATGGTCTGAGCACTGACAGGCTGTGATATATACTATATCTATATATATATATCTATCTATCTATATATATCTATCTCTATCTATCTATCTATCTATATATATAGATTTAGTATATCAGTCTGGACGAGTAAACAAAAAAATTTACTAGCCAATGGCGATTCAATTGCCAAGGTGTCCGTAGACGGTTGTTAAATTTGAACTTTCTATTAAAAGAATCCAGAAAAAAAATGTCATGGTTTAAACAAAAACATTAAGCAGCACAACTGTTTTTAACATTGATTTTTTTTTTTATAATTGATAATTCATTTCTGAAGGATCATGTGACACTGAAGACTAGTGTTGTGCCGATAGACGATAGTATCGTGTAACGACGATAGTCAGAGATAGACAATATCAGATCTCTGTCGATAGTCAAGACGATATTAGGCTTACCTCCTATAAATGTATTAAATTATTACTATTATTATTATTAGGCGGCCTATTATAATTCGGCTATTATCATCAAATTGCCCCGCTATTTCACACACACGCGCGCGCGCAAATGAGGATTAGAGCCTGTAGCCGGCGAAGGAGTGTCCAACTACAAACACAGACGTACATCGTCTACTGATATAAGGTATTGCACTTAAGTAATCTGAACGGCCTATATTTTAACCAAGCCCTCACTAACAGAGTTTAATGCCACAGTTAAGTTAGAACGCATCTCATCCTTGTTTCTGTGGTGGTGCGTCGGGCTCATCATGGGGCGCGCGGTCCGAAGCTCTGTATGACTGACGTCCGTTTAACTTAACTTTACTCCAAATATATGAACTTACCCGTTTTAAATACTTTTATATTTAACGTGTTCGTTTCTGTCCAATATTTAGTGTTAAACTGTAAAAGTAAATCTACTTTTGATTTTCACAGTTGACTGATTTTGCAGACCTTTAAGACTGATAACGTCCATGCGCAGATGCGGCAAACTTGTCACAGGACGTGCAGTTCTAATAGCCATGTATGACTGTTGTATCCGAATATATATGAACTAGCTGTTTTAAATATCTATATTTAACCTGTTAGCATATCAGTATGTTTGATAGTAAATTATTTTGATTATTGGTGCTTTCATGGGCTCTCTCTTGCACGTCCGCGTGGTTTAAAACACCACATAGTTATAAAATAACCTATGACAAGTACAGAGATTCTCTCTCTTGCCCCCCCCCCACTCACCCACCACGCATGATAATATTGTGTATCGGCGATCTCACGGGCTGGCGATATGACGATTTGAAAAATGACCATATCGCCCAACACTACTGAAAACTGGAGTAATGGCTGCTAAAAATTCAGCATTAAAATAGAATTTATTTCTGTTGTCAAAGTAGATTAAAATAAAAGGTTTTAAATTGTATTATTTTAGATTACAGTTTTTACTGTTTTATAACGTTTTTATGCTCAAGTCTGAATGCATTTTCCTTAAAAATATATATATAAAAAAATCTTACTAACTCAAACTTTTGAATGGTAATGTATGTATTAAAAACAGCAAAAAAGCTAACAGCTAAAGGAAATGCTTGACATTAAAAATCAATTGTCTGCTTTAAGTGTTCAACTAAACATTCAGGCATTTTATGCAACAAGGCCCAAGACATGAAGTAAAGGTCAAAAACATGTGACAAAACAAGCTAAACGGATCATTAGAAATCTTTATAAATTATTAACTATACATTAATTTAGACACTGCTACATAACAGTTATAAACTGTTATAAATTTATCTGCCTAACAATTTAAAATATATATGACAAGCATGAGACCACACAGGACAATTACATCACTGATCATACAAATTTACAATATATATTTAGTAGCATATAATATAGCAATTTTAGCATTATCTATGCTGTAGCATAGATGCACTAAAATTCACTAAAATGGAAGTAATCCACAATAGAAAATGCCAAAAAGGTATCTCTGAATGAAAATATTAAAGGCACACCCATTAACAAAGAACTATCATGAAAAGCCTTAAGAGATTAAGCAGACATCCAGATTTATATATTCATCATTATGTGGGCCAAAACCCAAAAATTACAGATAAGAGGCATAATTTAGGGTGAAAAATTTTGGCAGAGGTGCTACTTAAAGTCACCTGCAACTAAAACTGCTCAGCTTTCAAGTATATGGGCCTGTCTAGTAAACATTCTCTACCTAGCACACTATAGAGCAATGAGCATCAGTGTAACTGGGATGTCCTGAAGACAAGACTCTCCCCACACTCATTCTACACAAAACAAAAAGGCACCAGCGTGCTTTGAACAGAATTTCCTGAAGCATTTACCAGACAGTTGAGGAAGTCTTCTGTCCGATTCTCCGGCTGGGACAGATTCCATGCCATCTGTTTTTGGAGTTTACACGCTATGTTATCTTTCTGCATGTAAAAGCTCTGTCTCAAATAAGTAATGCTGTGTCATAACTGAGTCTTCATGCCAGTCAATGCCTAAACTGACTCAAATCAAACCCTCACATACAGCACCAAGTGTCTGCTCTAGCCTGCTAAGCGAATTAAAATCACGCTGCCTTACTTTACAAAGGAAGGCTTTTAAGGAAGGCTGCTCACACATACTCTCTCTCCCTGACTAACAATAGATAATCATGGTGTGTAAATGCTCACCTGTGCTGTGATTTTGGCAGTGGCGGCAGCAGCCGCTACAGCAGCTGCGGGAGGAAGGCCGCCCGGCGTCGCTGGTGTCAGAAGGGGCATGAGTGGTGTGACTGCTTTGCCCACTCGCAGGTACTGGCCGCCTAAGTCGAAAAGGTTCATGGAGGACACGGCATCCTGCGCAGACTGGGCCTTATCATATTCTACAGGGGAAACAAGGAAGACTAAGACTCAACAGCTTCTAAGACTCAGCATTAATCTACCAGAGCTCTGACAGTTACTGTGTAATTACCAGCGGGCACTTATGGCACAAAAGTCCGTAACAGAGCCTAAGAAAACAACGACAACAGAAATAAAAACTTACTATGAAAGCATGTGAGGAACCTGCCCCCACCCTTCTCTATCCCCTGTGAGACATGTAGAGAACAGCATTCTACCATGACTGACTGCTCTCAGTCAGATACATTTATATACAACCGAATGGGTGAAGCAGCCGCCTGCTTACCTATGAAGCCATAGCCTTTGTGTTTTCCCGTCGTGGGGTCCCGCACCAGGTTGCATGACTTGATTCTTCCAAAGGCCTCGAACACACTCTTGATGTCGTCGTCTGACAAATCGGGATGCACAGATGCCACGTAAATTCGGTTGAAGGCGCGCGCTTCTTCGGCTAGCTGGTCTATGATGGGTTGAGCCTGACCAATGTTGCTTGGTCGTCCCACCTACAAGTGTTGAAATAACAAATCAGACATTGAATGTATGAAGGACATTCAATAAGGACTTAGAAAAATAAAAATCACAATTTCTAAAACTTAATTTTTACAAAGTACTCACTTTAATGTTTCTACCGCCCAACATAATGGAGTTCATCTGTTCTAAAGCGAGCTGTGCTGCTTCTGGTACTTCATATTCTACAAATGCAAAACCCTGCAGAAAGAGTAGCTTATCATCAGTTAAAATACAGAAAAAAAATCAAAAACATAAAATAGTAAAAAAAAAAAAAAAAAAAAAAAATCTCTTAATAGCCCTACTGTGTGTTAGACCTACCCGAAAAACTAATTCATTTGTAGGCCTATCGTGATTTTTTTTATTTGTGCTATCATTAGTAATTTCTTTATT
>NW_015546123.1:1131811-1133343 GCF_001515605.1 Sinocyclocheilus anshuiensis | reverse complement strand
AAAAAAAATCAAAAACATAAAAAAGTAAAAAAAAAAAAAAAAAAAAAAAGACCTTCTGACCTTGTGTTTTAATGTAACAGAGTCCCAGGACATGTCAATGCTCTTAATGGGACCGAAAGGAGCAAAGGCCTGTCTGATGGTGTCTTCTCCTAGCTCGTAGTAGATGGACCCAACATAAACACGGCACATTATGGCTAGTGCCCGTTGCCTCTGTGCTGCAACCTGTAATGGACAATTTAATTGATCAGATGGGGCCATGCCAGGCACATACTCATTCATAAGAGTTCACCATTCATAGGCTTGTTCCAGTGATTGAGGATTGAACCAGAAGACAATAAACATGCTGGCACCGAAGACATAGCACTGGCATTTCTTTACCTCCGCCCATTACACACGTGTACTGAACCACCACATGTATGCCAACAAAAGGAAGGGATAACAACGTCTACTGTATTCTCAAAAAGTTATGTCAATGAAGGTTACTGAGATTACTTGGAGAAACTGTGTTGGACTTACAGACTGTAGTGGTGAGAGGGGATCTCCAAAGCCCATCGTTAATGAGGCCATCTGAAGGGAATTAGGGAGCTGTCAGGAAAAATAAATCAACATGGTAAGTCCATCACTGTTGTGCAGCTTTTTTTCTACCACAGTTGGAAGTTGTCAGATGAGGGTAGCAAGGGTTCTTGAGACAACATACTCACATTATGATACATAATTACAATCATGATTAAATTGTGTATACACCAAACAATGTGGTGTTTTTTTCAAACACAATCGCTTTCTAACCGCATTTTTCTATCACTATAAATTAAATGTCAAAATAGCGTCACTATGATATTTTTTCATAATTCTGAAAAAACAACAACAACAAAAAAAACAACAACATACAATTCCAGAAATGTCATGTAATTTGGGCTAAGCTGCGAGTGACATCAGCATACATTCTGCATAATGAAAGTTTAATACTACTATACCTATCCCATGTTCTCATGCAGTCAACCCTCTACAATGAGAGTAAATCACTCGCATATACTACAACCTTCAGTCTGGGGGACTAAATGATGTCTAACATTAGCCATTGGCCAATAAATTCTTAGATTTTACTTGCCAGTGTGCGAGTTGGAGGCCAAGTATAAGTCTAGCACAGATATATATATATATATATACACAACACTCTGACGAGGCGCTTCAGTTTCACTCTCTGTCAAGCAATCTGTGCTATTTTTCAATTCATCTCAATGGATGCGCAGCGTACCTGTATTTGATGTATCATAAACTCTAGTGTGAAGGCGAATGACTCGCCGACGCTTTGTCTCCGTTTTGATTTCAGCAAATCAGTTCGAGTGAATGCAGACAACGTGATTAATATTCATGAACCCAGCAGCTCATTATTCCTTAGTGCGTTATTATTACTATACACTATTACAATATTACTATTGTTATTAGTAGTAGAATTCATAGTATTATTATTATCTTATCAGTATTAGTTAGTCCCCCCCCCCCCTTTTTTTAACAAAAACACCAAATGACAA
>NW_015546123.1:1131443-1131762 GCF_001515605.1 Sinocyclocheilus anshuiensis | reverse complement strand
TGATTAGTGTTATTGTTAGTTTTTTTTTTTTTTTACTGAATGATCAACAATGTCTCAAGCACCACCACCAGTCCTAAATTCAGTTAAAATGACAAATATGCATTAATACGTGGTTACCAAGTTTTAATTCTAAATACTAAAGTTCTATCATTAAAAAATGGGTGAAGGCTAGAAGGGATACGTATGGCGCTACTGGGCATACGCACATCAATACAGCGTAATTTGTCACACTGTACAACAATTACTATTTTTTCATTCTTGTAAGGGTAAGGTTTAGGGTTGGGGTAGACTAGGGATGTGCCGATACGAGTATCAGTAC
>NW_015546123.1:1128752-1131337 GCF_001515605.1 Sinocyclocheilus anshuiensis | reverse complement strand
CCTCTGCAGGGCTGCGTGCGGCTCTCCAGGACCGACGTTCGCCACCCCTGATATATACGGTGTCCGTCAGCAGATGTCACTGTTTTACTGTCATAAATGTCTTTTTATTGTAGTTAGCATAACTGTTGCAAATAAACATACATTTTATATTTGAAAAAGTTTTTAAAATATGCTATATAATATATAAAAACTAATTATATATATATATATATATATATATATATATATATATCTATCTTTTAAAAATATAAAATGTATATTTTTTTATGCCGGTGTCCATCAGCGAATCTGCTGAAGATAATGAGGAAATTACATCGCTCCATTCCAAACGACTACATAAATGGCACGCACATGCCCTGCTCACTCCAAAGTCCCCACTCCAAGGGGATAGGGATGATCACTTCCATTTGGAATTTGCCCCGTGAACCAGCAATGGACGGGTTAGTTAGTGCGTTGTCACGGGAACATGCCAGCTGAAGATAATGAGGAAATTACATCGCTCCCTTTGCCAAGTGCATTCCAAACGACTACATAATGGTACGCACGTGCCCTGCTCACTCCAAAGTCCCCACTCCAAGGGGATAGGGATGATCACTTCCATTTGGAATTTGCCCCGTGAACCGTTCGGTACCGATACTCGTATCGGCACATCCCTAGTGTAGACGTTATTAAAACAATCTAATAGGTAGAAATTTTAATTTATTGTTAGCTTCCGGTCGGCGCTGTATCCCTTCTAGCCACAACCTTAAATAATGCTTGATTATCATAAAAAGCTGTGCCATTTTACAAACATAAGCCTTTTATATACATATAAAAAAATAGTTTATCAGTCTGGCGAGTAAACTAAAAAATGTACTAGCCAATGGCGATTATATTGCCAAGGTGCGTGTAGAGGGCTGGCAGGTTTACCTGAAGGTTGCTGAGCTGTTGCTGCTGATGGGCAAGGGTCTGCTTGACCAGGACGCTCTTGATGCTTTGTTCCATGGCATACTTCTTTGCCTACAATTAAGAGCACATAACACAATGTATACCCACTAAAATAACAACTTCAAACCACCTCAGAAGGACCCCAAATAGCCAGATCTGGTCAGAAATAGCATACTTCACTGGGCTCAACATTAACGTTTGTCTGCTTGTCCGGGACAAGTGGATTTTTTGAAGGGACATGTGAAAGATTTTTTCCCTGTTTTCACAAACATCAGCACGATTGCAAATGACATTGTTTTTGTACAACAGTTCATTTAACAAGTAGTTAAGTGATTTACATTTTAGACCAGGGCTGGGCAACTTCGGTCCTGGAGACAATACTGACCGATGAAAATAGTTTCAAACAAAGATCACAGCAGAACAGTCGCGCATCTCCAAGCAACCCACAGTGACCTTTTGTAACAAAATGATTCAGTGTTTTTGAACAAAACGGGTGAGTCAACAATTCAGTGATTTGCTAGTCATTTGCTTCATTCTTAAATGAATCATACATTTGAATGAATTGGTTGAATACATTTCTCAATTACTTACTCATTAAGACAGTCACTGCCAGCTGCCACCTACTGGTGGATTAACTTGATGCATCACCGAATTTCACCAACATTTCATATTTGTATATTCAAAAAATTTAAAATAAAATAAAAATAATTTATATCACCATTATTTATGCAGTAATTTTGCAATGTAAATGCATTCATGTTACCTCTAAGCTTCATTAAACAGTCTGTGTAAATCTATCTAGGGCTGCCGCGATTCGTCGATTCTATTCGATTTAAAAAAATCCTCGACTTCATTTTGCCTGCGTCGACTAACCGGCAAAATACCGGTAGTGGCGCATATCACGGACGAGAATCCATAAAACACATTATTAGACTGTTTTCCAAGGCCTCATGATATATTAAACCCGCTTAAAAATGATAATTAAGCATAACTGTGAATTAACAAACGCTACGATTTAATTAAATAAGTATATGTGATGCAGTTATAAGCGTGTGGGTTACGTATGTGCGTCTCACAGCGGCTCCGTTCACAGTAAATGCTGTTCTGCAGGAACTGTTATCATTTACATGTGTGGAGCGGCTCAAACTCCATCTGTGCATGTTGTTGTGAGTTTGGGTTTATTATAATGTTCATCTGGGAACGCAACGTGTGCCATTTCATCAGATTTGGAAGGTAAATCATTTATAAATCCACGCAAACACAGGAGAATACATCATCTCGCGGTTTCAAAATAAAAGCTCAAATCCTCGATTTTTTTAAATCCTCGACTTCATTTTGCTCGTGTCGACTAACCGGCAAAATACCGGAAGTGGCGCATTTCACGGGCGAGAATCCATAAAACACATTATTAGACTGTTTTCCAAGGCCTCATGATATATTAAACCCGCTTAAAAATGATAATTAAGCATAACTGTGAATTAACAAACGCTACGATTTAATTAAATAAGTATATGTGATGCAGTTATAAGCGTGTGGGTTACGTATGTGCGTCTCACAGCGGCTCCGTTCACAGTAAATGCTGTTCTGCAGGAACTGTTATCATTTACATGTGTGGAGCGGCTCAAACTCCATCTCTGCATGTTGTTGTGAGTTTGGGC